>NC_143405.1:0-98222 GCF_052110815.1 Crocodylus siamensis
CTGCCCTAGGCACTGGCCCCCGCAGTAACAAGTAACTAGTGATGTTGGGTGCCTAAGCACAGGCTTTGGAAAACCCCCCTTTTCAGACACTGTGAAAGCCCTGTGCCTGTGAGAGGACTATCACAGCTCTTCCAGGTGCTGCATGGCAGGCACTCAAAACCAGAGGCCAGTGGGGAAAGCTCTGCCCCTGCTCCCGCTGTGAAGATGAAGACATGAACTTCACTATGAGAGCACAAGCAACAGGCGGGGGGGAGGGGGCACAGGCAGCAGAGCAGCATGTGAACCGCAGCTGCTCCCTGAGGAAAGACTGAGCAGCCCCTCAGGGATGATAGGGCTAAAAGCCTGTGGACATGACATTCAACGGGCAAGGGGGGCAGGACCGCAGCTGGGCTGAAGGAACTCATGACAACCTGGAGGCAGCTGGGGAGCCCCACAGTCCTTCTTGCAGCGGTGACAATGCGGCTTCCCTCCACCGGGCCCCAGCCCTTAGAGAAAAAGCTCCCTCCCTGCCCTTACAAACAACCAGACTTGTACTACAGGCACTCAGAGAAGAAGGTCTGAAACAAGCAGTTTATTTTTATTGGAACCATTTTTCCTTTTTAGACAAGGAACAGCTGAACTTCCCCAGATTATACAATGGGTCACATCTTCACTGGACTTTATATTTTATTTATTTAAAAAAAAAAGGGGTATTAACAATTGTAAACTGAAGACTAGGAACCACGTGTTACACGTTCTTTCGCCGCCGGTCAATCGGAAGGGGAACTATTTTCATTCCACAAGTAAGAATACGGATCACTTCGGGAGATTGAATGAAAAAGTTCACCCTTCAGCCAGCTCACAACAGGAAAGGCCCGTGGCCAAATCTTCTCCACGTCAAAAAGCACCAGCCACAAGATGAAGTTCTTAGACCGTTTATTGTTCGACTGTGCACATCTTAGGCCCGCTTGCTCCTACCAATTTGCTGTTGACCACGCCAACTACCTTTAGGATCCTTTGGACACAAGATGAGTCCTTCATCCTCACGGGCCACAGAGCTTTCAAACACCCACGGAGCTTTAATTTACAGACGCAAACAAATGACGCCACCAACAGCCTCAAATTGGCCCCGCCAGCTCCAGTGAAGCTGGACTCGATGATCTCCCGAGGTCCCTTCCAGCCCTAATGTCTATGAAATCTATGAAGCCACATACTGAGCCGAGCACAAACCTGCACTTCTACGCTAACACCGAGAACCGCTCCACAACCCAACCAAGGAAAACCTACACGCTGCCTTCAACTACATCTATTCTGATCCACTGCTTAACTAGCAAAGCTAGGCAACCTGCAATCCCCTTGCCTGCTGCATATCCATACCCACAACTAGCACAATGCCTCAACCTCCTTCCACACCATCGGGGCCAACCCAAGGCTGAATACATGGTGCAACTTGAAGCGTGAGGCTGGTTGCTCCAAAAGGGTGTTAGAAAGTGTAGAGATGCATTCAACATCGAACAGTCCCCTTCCTCCTCCCCACCCCAACCCACACTTGTTGTTCCCGAGCTTTCTTTTGCAGCTTCCGTTCCTTCTTCTCTGTCAGCCCTTCGGGGAACTGCAAGAGTACACAAAACGGAAGTGGAGTTGACTGGCAATGAATCCCACACCCCCTAGTGCCCATTGTACTCTGAAGCATGGCATACTTTAAAAACAAGGGGGTTGGGACATACCTCCAGTTTACTAAAAGAGGACGAGTACCGCCCTAGCAGTTACCCGTGTATGACAACAGCAGGAACCGAGACATGAATCCGCGGTACGAGGAGGTCCCAGTGCTTCGACCTACCGCAAGGCACTAATCACAAGGTCGACAACTCGGGGATGCAACTTGCAGAGAGGACAGACACCGTGTCCAGACTCACTTACCTTTCCGCCCTGCTGGGCAGGCGGGGGTTTCTTCCTTCCTCAGTTTCTTGTCTGCCGCCTTGTCTCCTTCTCTTTCTGGGGGCTTAAAAAGCAGACACTGGATTTAAGTCATCACACCAGAGGACAAGACTACAGGCCCCAATTTCTCTCTCTCTTTTACTCTTACCACCCTCTGTCCATGGGAAGTGGGGAGGGCAGACGTCTGCGGGCTTGGCTGCTGACATCCGGGCCAGCCAGCAGCACAGTGTGATGGGCCAGGGCTCTGGACAGAGCTGCTAGGATGGCACCATGAACGTCAAAAACACCAACAACCCTGCCTAAAGGGCGGTGCTCCCTGCACGCAGCTGGCAGCTGGGGCACAAAGCCAGGAGAAAGCCTGCAAAGTCTTGAATGCCAGCTGACAGGTACCTCAGGCAGTCTCGATCAGGGCTCAAAGCTGCCCCCTGGACAGAAGGGCCAGACAGGGCAGAAGGGCCACGACTTCAGCCTCCCACCATGGAAGCCACAGAGCCCCAAGGACTAAAGGAGGCCTCCCCACCAGGGGCCAGAGGAGGTGTGTTGGGGGGAGGGCAGCCCTGTTTACAGGGTGCAGGGTGAAGCCATTGCAACAGTGCCAAGAGCAGCAGAACAAAGGAGCAGAGACCTGGACCTGAGTTATAGGAAGGTCACTAAGCCCTGGGGTCCCAACACACACAGTATCCTCCACAAGCCTGCAACCTTCCCTGTAATATGTGGCTATCGTCTCTGGCCAACCTCACCAAGTGGAACGAGACCCAACTCGACCTGACCTGACCCGACTCAAGGGGACCAGGACCCTGCTTACAGGCTGCAGGCGGGAGGTGGGGGTGCAGGAGAACAGCGGGCCAAGCGCCAGGGCACTTGGCTCCAGGGACTCAGGGAGGGAATACCTAGCCTGCCCCCGAGAAGGAGGGCAATAAGCCTGAATGCAAGGGACCAAGTGGCCCAAAGAACCCAAAGAGAAGGGGCCCCAGACCTGTCCCCTGAGATACAGGGAGGTCACATGCCAAAGGGGATTTGGGAGGGTGGGCTAATGCCCCGTCCCCCCCGCTCCATCCAACGCCAAAACGCACAGAAATCTATATTGGTGCTTATCCCCCTAGGATGGAGGTGGGAGGAGAAGGCTACGAGGTTGCCCTTTTCCCAGCACTGGGAAGAAAATAAAATACACTGCAGCAATTTTAACAAAAAGAAAATAACAAACGCTTTCGTTCCCAGGTGCGCCTCTCTCACTCGCCACACTCAGACAAGGGAAAACGTGTTCCCAGGCCAGAAAGGAGTTCCATGCCGCAAACCGCTTGTCCTCAAGCCTTATGCTGCAAAATCCTCCTCCACTCTCAGGGGGCAAGCACGATAAGACCAGCACCCTCCACAGGGCACAGCCTATCTGCCCAGCTGGACTGCCCACAGCAGGCAAAGGGGAAAGACCCAGAGTCCTGCTTACAAGGAGGTCCACAGCTCTGCAGAAGCCAGCCTTCCCACAGAATGCACAGAACTTGCACCCTCAGTACAGGGCAGCCCCAGGGTCCAGTCGTGGCGTACCAGGCACTGATGCAGGACGAGGGACAGATGCCTGGACACGGGGATCCGAGAGGAGGCCACAGGCTCCAACCCAGCCACAGGAGGGTCATCAGGCTCCGGAGTCTAAAGAGTTTGCTGTCACCAGCAAGACTCAGCTCCTGTCTGCACGGCCGTCCTGCTGCACAACACGGCAGGCCGCGCCGTCTCTCTCCGGCCAGCAACAGGAGGCTGCGCCCACCCTGCTGACAGGGACACGTCTCCGACCTGCTGGCAACAGCAGTGGACTTGGACTCCCAGTTACAGGATGTCCAGCGCCACACACGTTGGTATTGCCTGTCCTCACGTGTTAGGAGGCGGCACGTTCCCTGCTTACAGGAGGCTGCACCATTGGCAGTCAAGTTTGGCAGCCGGCCTGGACTCCGATTACAGGGCGGCTGCGCTGCACCAGCCCACCAACCAGATCCACAGCCCTTTACAAACAGGGGGAACAGTGACATGTGCCTTGCTCACGGGGCTGTCCACCTTACACCCGACTGCTGCAGAAGTGCAACAGCTTCAAGGGCAGAGCCCCATTTCTGAGTGACAGGGAGCTCACCCAAAGGCTCACGCAGCCAAGCCAAAATGTGGCTAAGACATGACCGAGACCCAAAGGCAGGGAGGTCACTCTGTCCGGAGTCCCTTTCCTTCTCACCCCGTTTCTCTGACTGGCTTTTCTCCTACCTCGCCTCTCCCCTGCTGCTTGCCCATCCGCTTCTCCTTCCCGTTGCTGCGAGGCCTGCAAGAAGAGAGAGCGAGAGCGGCTGTAAGTGAACAGAGCCAGAGCAGGCACAGCCTGAACTTCTACTACCCCCAGCATCCTCTGGAAACCTGCAACTTTCCCCGTTCCTCATGGGCAATATCTCTGGCCAACCTCACCAAATCGCCTTCAATGAGTAATCATAAAGGCAAGAAAGCTGGACCTTGCTCCCAGAGCAGGGGCCCAGGAAATCCCATCATCCCAAGCCCCCGGAATGCCGGGGGAGGCGAAGGCGGCTCTGGCTGCAGCGCTCTTCACTGACACCAGCGCAAGCCGGGGCGAGTGGCCTCTGGTGGCCGCCCTCGCTCCCTGCAACGCCCTTGCCTCTTTTCCAAATAAGTCCTTTATCACTACAGAGAATGACCAGTTTGCAAACAAACAGAACACATAATTCCACACATTTCCATGAAAAAAGTTTCCAAATCCCTGCAGAATTCTCCCGCTGTCACCAGATTTGCCTAAACCTTTCCACAGAAACGCCTCCAAATTCCCACACAAAATGGGTTTTCCACACACAACCGCCACGTGCCCAGCCCCGCACCGGTGCAGACGACGCCCTCCAACGCCCGTCCCCCCGGACGCGGGGCACCCCAGTCCGCCGTGGCCCGAGGCCGGGCTGGGCCGGGGACCCCGGGGGTGGGGAAGCGGCGACACGGCGCAGGCGCGGAGGGAGCGGCCGGCCGGCCGCGCCGCGCACAAACCGGTCGCAGCGCTGCTGCGTCCGCGGGGCAAGCGCCGGCCGGGCAGCTACGCCCGGCGCCTCGGCCTGCTCCGCCCCGGGCCCCTCGGGGACGGCATCCACCGCGCCGGCTCGGAGCTGTCGCTCGTGTCCGGGCCGCCAACAGCTCTGGACTCCGGCATCCTGCCTCGGAGCATGTGCGGCCCGACTCACACCCCTGATCTCCTGTCACGGAGCAGGGTTATTCGCCGTTTATCTCCCGGCCCCGTGCCCGGCAGGAGCCCTGCGGCAGCACTGAGTGGGGTTTCCCCCTCGTCGCCCTTGTGTCCCGGCTCCGCGCCCGGCTGCAGGGACAAGAGGACACGTGGAGCCGCTTCTGTTCCTGCCCCTGTCCCCTGGCTGCACTGCCTGGCGTGACCAGAGGAGAGCAGCACTGAGCCGCCCTCAGGAGCCGCCAGCGCCTCCCCGCTGCAGTGCCCAGCCCGAGCCACCGGAGGGCAGCACCGAGCGCGCTCTCCTGTTCTTCGCCTTGACGGCCTGCTGCGGCGCGGGGGAAGCGGAGGACGGCAGCACCGACTAGGGCGTTTTCTGGTCGTTTCCCCCCCCGCCCCCCAAGACTGTACAGGGGTGCGCACCACAGCTAGGGGATATGTTTGAAATATACGCATTAATATATAGCAATATGGAAACATACCGCTGTGCGAATACCTCCATCTATTTCCCTTTTGGACAGAGATAGTCACAGAGACAGTAGTAGGATCACTACGTTCGTTATGGTGTGTATTCTGCGCACGCACGCACACGCTGTGTACACCCCGCCCCCCCATATACATTTCTGTAGTTTCAAGTCAGTAGTCAACGAACAATACCGGCTCTTGAAACCCCTGTTCTCAAAATGTTTCTTATTTGACAGCAAGGATCTCCAGCTCTTCACTTCATTAGATTTTTGACTGAACAATAAATAGGGTGGGGGATTCATTTCTTTTGACATTTTAAAATGGAATTTCCGTGCAAATCATGATAGGAACGACACATTCAGAGCTGAGCAGGCCACTCCAGCCCCCTGGTGACACCGCAATACTGTTCCACAGCAAGGGGCTCACTCTTGCCTCTAGGCGAGATAGACAGTCACCAGACAGATTAGTGTATAGATCAGTGATCTGCAAGTGTCATGGTAGAAAGCCTAGATCGCCTTCCCCTCTCCAGAGAGACAGCCCTAGCGTCCCTCCATTTTACCCTCTGCCAGCTTGTGACCATTCATTCTAGTCACTCCTGGTAGTGCTCGGGGGAACAGGGACTTCCCGAATGCCTGCTGGTCCTCTCTGACTAGTTTGTAATAGGCCACTAGATCCCCCCCTCAGCCTTCTCTTCTGGAGGCTGAACAGGTTCAGGTCCTGTCACCTTTCCTCATAGGGCCTGCCCTGCTGCCCCTGATCATGCAAGTGGCCTCCTCTGGACCCTCTCCATGTTGTCCACATCCCTCTTGAAGTCCGGCGCCCAGAACTCCAGCTGAGGCCTGACCAGTGCCACACAGAGGGGGAGGATCACCTCCTTGGACCTGCCTGAGATGCAGCTGTGGATGCATGACAAGGTGCGGTTGGTCTTCCTGACTGGATCCCCACACTGCCGGCCCATGTTCATCTTGGAGTCAATGATGACCCCAAGATCCTTTTCTACCTCTGTACTGACAAGCGGGGAGTTCCTCAGCCTGTAGGTACGGTGCTGGGTCTTCCTCCCCAGGTGCATCACTTTGCACTTGTCAGTGTTGAATCCCATCCTATTCTCATCTGCCCACCCCTGTAACCTGTCTAGGTCCACTTGCAGCCTATTTCTCCTTTCTACCTTGCCCACATCCCCCCACATCTTAGTGTCATAAGCAAATTTGAACAGGGTGCTATTTACCCCCTCGTACAAGTCACTAATGAAGATGTTGAACAGTGCAGGCCCAAAGACAGAGCCCTGGGGGGCCCCACTGCCCACATCCCTCCAGGTCAAACATGACCTATCCACCACCACTCTGTGGGTGCAGCCCTCCAGCCAGTTGGTGACCCAGTTGACTGTGTGGGTGTCGACGCCACAGTCCCCCAGTTTCTTAATGAGAACAGGGTGAGAGACAGTGTCAAAGGCCTTCTGAAAGTCCAGGAAGACAATGTCCACTGCTACCCCTGCATCTAAGGATTTGGTGATCTGGTCATAGAAGGCCACCAGGTTGGTCTGACAGGACCTGCCGCTAATGAACCCGTGTTGATTGTCCCTAAGCATAATCTGTGCGGCAACACGCATGCAGCATTCAAACACAAGGGGGCGACCCACTGAGTACGCGCATCACAGGCACGCATGCGCGCTTGGGAACATGTGGTACATCACACTTGCCCTTCAACGGGCAACTCAAGTATCCATGCACTGGGAGGATTCTTGAAGCAACATATGCATGCGTCCTGAGAGTGAGGGTCCGCTGCCTCGTTTCTCAATCGTTCCTGGGTTTCCATGGTTACAGGGGCAGTGACGAAAGGACGAGTGTCGAAACGATCGAGCAATGAGCCTCAATGCACATGCACATTGACACTACAGTTGCCACCCTGCTCCACCAATACTTGGGACAGGGACAGGGACAGGGACAGGGACAGGGACCCCCCTCTCCCCTCATTGTGGACCCGCAGAGGAACCCACTACGGGACGCGACGCCGCTGGGCGAAAAAGGGAAGGCTGCGTTAAATAACCGCTGGGGCAGACCCAGTGCGCGTGCGCAGTACGTGACACGCTCCCAGTCGAACGAGAAAAACATCGATGAGGGGCCATGAATACGCATGCGCACTTGGGAAGAGGCGGTACATCGTATTTAGCCATCAGTGGGCAGTCCAAGTACGCATGCGCAACGCTGTTAGGGCGTGGTCACCTGACCTCCCAGTTTAAGGGGACGTGGAAGCTCGCGCATGCGTAATGGTCGCAGTCAAAATACGTCGATCACCGATAACTTGAATTGGTCTGACGTATGCGTTCTTGGAATTAGCGGTCGTTGCTAATGGGTGGATTTCTATGGCTAGAGGCCGTGTCGGCAGGTGACTCTTATCAGGCGCGTCTTAACACGCATGCGCAGTGGGAATGGGGCAGTACTCGAGGCAAGGGGCAAGGATGCACGCCCCACCCACGTCTCTCGCGGCCCGCAGCCGCACAAGCGGCGGAGCCGGAGTGCGGGACCGGCGTTAAGCCATCCCTAGGGAAAAGCCAGTGTGCCTCCGCGGGACAAAATGGTCTCCAGGTCACGCGATGAAACATCGATGATCCGCCCTGAGCACGCATGGACACTTGGAAAAAGGCGACACGTCGCGTTTGCGGAGTGGGCAAATGGGGGCAAATGGAGTATGCATGCGTGTGGCGCGGAGCCGGGTATCACAACTTAACGAGGATACTGGGCCTCGCGCATGCGTACGGGTCCCAGTAAAAACCTCGATGGTACAGAGCAGGCTTACAGCCACACAATGAAGACATCAGTGAGCGCCATGAATATGCGTGCGCACTTGTGAAGAGGTGCAGCGCGCTTGCCCATCTATGGGCAAAATGAGTAGGCCTGCGCGGCGCACTGACTGCTATATTCTGAATTTATGTGGTACCGGGCCTTGTGCTTGCGTACTGCTCGCTGTCTAAACATATCGATTACCGATATTCTGGATTGGCACGTGCGCCTTGGGAAATCGTGGACGGTGCTAGAGCGAAAGCCATGAATGGGTTTCCATGGTGACAGCGGCAGTGACAACAGGACCAGAGCCGAAAGGATCACGGTGCTACTCTCAGTGCTACAGTTCCCCCGCGCGTTCCAAACCAATCCTGGGGAGAAGCTCTCACTCGGGGCCGGCAGCGGCGGCTACGGGGGTGCGGCGCCGCTGTGCGGGAAAGCGGCCGCATAGTTAAACCGGCGCTGGGAGACACGGTGCAAACCCGCTGTATACGCTGGCTCCCGGTCGCATGATGAAAAATATCGATGAGTGGCCATAAACATGCATGCGCACTTGGGAAGAGGCGGCGCATCGGGTTTGCCCATCAGTGGGCAAACCAAGTAAGTATGCCTGGAGCCCTGAGGGTTTGGCTAAATAAGCTCCGAATTTAACGGTAGCGTTGGATCTTGCGCATGCGCAATGGTTGCTGTCAAAATGCATCGCTCCGCAATATTCAGCTAAATACCGAATTTATCGATGGTACTAGAAACCGCGCTGTAGGCCCAGGCAAAACACCGAACGCAGATACTATGAATTGGCGTATCCAGGCTTCCTGCGAGCAAGCGCAGGAACCATGAATGGGTTTCCATGGTTACGGAGGCAGAGACGCTAGAACGAGCGCCAGAACTATCGAGGGCCGTCTTGATACGCATGCGCACTGGGAATGGCGCTCTCCGCTCCCTCTGGGGCTAATATTGGGGGTAAGGAGCAAGAATGGACTCCCCCACGTCTCGACCTGCCCGCATCCGCAGCCACGTGGGGAACAGAGCCGGTATACATGATAGGCCACACAGTTAAGCCGTCACTGGGCGGGGTGGGGAAAAAGGCACCCTGTGGACATGCGCAGTACAGAGCTGGCTCCCAGTATCGCGTTGAAAACGTAAATAAGAGGACATAAGCACACATGTGCACTGAGGAAAAGCGGGGTCAATTGTGTTTGCCCATCAACGAGCAGAGGAAGTACGCATGTGTGGAGTTGTGCTCTATGGATCAGCGGGATTCCGAGTAACTTGTGCGGGCGCTTTGGTCACAGTCAAAATACATGGATCTTGGATATTATGGATCTGCTCGTGCGTCTTGGGAATCAGAGGACCTTGTCAGCGTAGGAGTCATGGATGGGTTTCCATGATTATAGAGACAGTGACGGCAGGACGAACGCCGAAACTATCGAATGAGCGTTACAGTCCTTTTTGGGGCTAATACTTTGGGGTAAAGTTAAGGGATGTCCCCACCCCCGGTCACTCCGGACCCGCTGCCGCAGCGGGCGCAGAGCTGATGTGCCGGAAAGCGGCAGCGTCGTTAAAACAATGTGAACAATGGGGGGGGAGAGGAGACCCAGTGCGCATGCGCTGTACAGAGCGGGCTCCAGGTCATCAAAGAACTATCGATGGGTAGCAATAAGCACGCATGCGCACTTTGGTATCGGTATGCCTCGAGGTTGCCCATCTGCGCAAAGAAAGTAGACATGCGCAACGCGTAGCAGGCTGACCGTCAAATTCATCGATGACCGTGGGTAAGCGCACATGCGTAGTACTCCAAGTCAAGGCATCAATCGCCGAGATTATGGATTGGCGTTGCCACATGCCGGAAACATTGATGGGGTTGCCATGGTTACACTGACCACAGAACAAGCGAGGAAACTAGGAAGGCGTTGGTCTCCGTGCGCGTGCGCATTGGGACTAGGTTGCGGCAATATTATCGATTCGTGGCTGGAAGGGCAAAATGGGCGATGAGAGCGACAAAGCCGAGCGCTAAACATATCGATGGGCGAGACCAAATGGGTATGGGGGTGGCCAGGGTGGGGCCCCGCTGGGCCGAGCAAGGAGCATGCGCCCCCCGCCCCCCCGCGAGCGGGTCGTGGGGCCCCGCGTGCCCTAGACGTGCCCAGAAGGGAGGGGCGGGCACGTGCCGCAGCGCCCGGCCCGGCCGATCCAGAGGGTGACGGAGCTGTGCCGGGCCCCGCTCGGTGGGCGCAGCCCCGACTAGCTCAGATCCCACGCACCGCTCCCAGGCCCAGCAGGCAGGGACTTTCTGAAGTCCCCAAATCTCGTAAGTATCCTCCCCCCTACCAGCCCAGCACCATGTCCCCTCCTGGTCCCCCACCCTCCCGTCTGCTTGCAGACAGGAGAGCCGCCTCCTGCCTGTCCCGTCCTGTGGGGAGCTGCTGTGCAGAATCTCTCTGGGTCCACAACCACTACTTCTTGACCAAACCCTGACCAGAAACCTTACTGGCACAGATCTAGGCTCTTGGCTGCAGCAGAGGTGTTTTGAGGTAGCAGCTCTTGGACACAGTCTTCAGCCACAGACACTGGGTTTTTCAGGTACAGCTTTGTCCTCTATGCAGACAATCTGATCCCACCAGACCTTCTTCCAGATCCCTTTAGCCATCCTTGTGTCCTCTTCTGCATACCTTGCAGACGCACCGATTAAGCACAAAATGAGAAATAATACAGGACGGAGGCCTTATAGCTCTGTGTTCTGATGTTTCTTACTTAAATGACAACCTTATGGCAAAAAGGGACAACTGTGACTTTCTGTACATGGACCACAGTTCCATTCAGTGATTCGTGCACCAAACCCAACAACATGGCCCTGACCAACTCTTTTTTTTTTTTTTTAAAGGTGTGCTGTCCCCTCAGAATTGTTCCAACAACTAACAGTCTTCCTATTCAAACACGTCCTGAATTATCAGTTTAAAACTCATCTCGATTTTCTCCCCGTTTATCTTGGATGAGACTATCTTGGAGCCACCCAATGCGGTGATTACATGCAGAATTCAGAGGTTTTATGAAGGTGAAGAAAGCTAACCCTTGGGAAAAGCCACTTCGTGGCTACTCTGTTTCAGCTCTTCTGATCTCTGCACTGGCCTCTCCCCCAGGCCTTTCCAGTCCCTTCCGGATGGAAGATGCACTGGTTTGTTCAGGCCCTTCAGTTTGCCTTTTTAACTCCCCCGTAGCGTTGGGCTCTAGTCAACTCTCCTTGATTCACAGGCTGCCACATGTGGACCATGCTACAGCAGTGGGGAACAGAGAATTGCACAATCTTTTCTGGTCTACAATCTAATATTTTAACATTTCAAAACAAAATTTCCAATTATAGTTTATTTTAACTAAAGCCTGGGATTGCAGCACATCAATACAGGCTTCACAATGACTAGAACATGGACACATGAGCAACACGGAAGTGGCACAGTGCATCCAGAGAGAGGGCCACAGGGTAAGAAGTAGCAGCAATTGTTCCAGCCTTCATTAGCAGCTGGTAGTGCAATTAGTTTTCCTTACATGGGTGCAGTTGAGCCCAATTTAGGGTCAAATGACATGTTCACATAGTATGCCCTGAATGCAGTTACATAAAGAATCTCTTGCACAGAAACGTTACAACAGGTGTTGACAGTGTTTTGGGGCAGTCTGCCAAAAACACCCAAAACCCTGACCTGTAAGATGCTGGCATGCCAGGGGCTGATGGTGGGGGAGCCACAAGGGGCCCAATCCTTGTTGTGGGAGCACGGCCCCAACCCCTTCCCCATCATCTGCCCCAAGGCATGCGTGCCAAACAAAATGCCTTGGCATGCCACACACTGGCACTTGTGCTGGGGGTTGCCTATCCCTGTGTTACAACCTTTACCAGAAACGTGTGCCTGATCTGTCAGTTTTCAGCTTGATTGTTTAGCCTGAGCAGAACTGGTAAATGGCACAGGGTGCATAAAAGCTCCTTCCAGTAAGTGTGTAATGGAAATTTGTGCCAAAAACATTTAGCTAGTTTTTGATGTTTTGTCTTAATATTACAACCTACAGGTTTACAGTTTAAAAAATGTTGTGATCATAACCAATCAAAACAGCAAAAAGTATTACTTCTTTCCTTGGTCAGCTGCTACAAGGAAGAAAAAATGCTCTTTTCCATTAAGCTAATCTTTTAAGGGAAGCAATTACAACTACATAGATGTTAGGAAAACAGAACAGGGTACTTGGTAGAAAACTATATATTCAGATGTACTGAATAAAGGCAGAAAGTTGCAAATGTTTCTGCTTAGAAGAAATAGGAAATCATGGCATAAGGATGACATCACAAAAGAAATAGGGGTGCAGAAGTATTTCTAGTTACAGAGCCAGAGGTAATTTGCAAACAGCTAAAATCTTAATTTTTTTTTAATAGGATAAGAACACTTCATTTTAATTATAAAGCCTCTCTCTAATTTCTTCTTGAAATAATTTTGCTTTGTTTTATTTAGTTGGGTTTTTTTTAAATACAGGAAAGGCATCAAAATCACATGTTGTTAACGAAACCCTGTCCTTCCAACAACCCATGTTTTACTTCCATTATTTCCACTGTAAAAAGACAGCTGCTCCCCACCTGACTCTTCAGCCTTGACCTACTAAACGAAGTATGGCTTTTAGAAATACTCCATCATTGTACCTTTCATATATTTGATGCACACGTACACAACATCTACTACTGATATCTGCCTATTAACAAGAGATTTACCTTTGAACCCAAATAATATGGACCATGGAAGGAGAAATCAGATCTTGCTCCTACACGTTATTTATTATAAAGTCTGTAGGAACACCAAAGGGATAATATTCTGGCTGATGGGTAAACCTGATGCATATCTCTTCTTGCTCTGTCCCAGATTATTCATTTTTAAGTATAATTTGAATGTACGTGGTTTTAAAAAAAATCTGCATTTCAGGACATTTGCACTCAAGACTGGTTTCAGGTTCCTCTAAGAAATTTGTGTGGAGAAAGATCAGCGTGAGGGAAGCGGTATACTCTTATCTTACCTGACATCCTTCGTTCTTCAGTAAACATAACAGAACAGCATCACATCAGGGATAGTGGATCCTGACTGAAAAGAATCTAGTTACAAGGTTGACATTTTTTACAGATAAAAATCATAAAGGTGGATTTCCTTATAAAAAGTATCTTACTAGGTGACTCTGAAGCTGTACTGTAGAACAATTCAGAATCCAGAATGGTTGCAAGTCACTTAGTTGCATGTTACTTTCAGCCAGGTGCTTGAAAGGTACTAACTTTAGAGTAAGTTAGAATGAATACTTTTATTTACTTAAAAGTTTCAGCCTAAACCTCTTGTTGTTATCTACCATCTTATTACAACCAGAACCACTGGTTCTTTAACTGAGAGAGACAAAAACATAAGCATCACCAATTCAGGCCCAGTTCACAAGAACAAGTTGAGTTCTATGAAGGGTAATCACCAATACATTCCATTTCCAGTCACATTTTACCGCTGGAAACAGTGCTGTGACATTCCTACATGGCCTACAGAATTATAAGAAAAGGAAAGGAAAGAACAGGGATCTTTAGATTGTCTTCACTTCAAGTCAATGATGTCTTCATCAAATGAAGCAGTAAGCTGAAACAGGTAGCTAGATGATGGACTGTCTTCCCTGCTTACTGCAGTATCAGGATCCGAGCTGGTGGAAAGGTGGCGGCCTTCAGAATTTCTTTCAAAGGAGCTTGAAATTATCCTGCAAGGAGGAAGACAGAGTTGCTGTAAACATTTCCAGATGAAAGAGAATAGCAGTATCAGTGCCTATCCCTGGACTCAAGCAGGTTAATCTATGGACAGAGTCAAAACACTTGCTGTCCTGAGAATTGCATTTCATTCCTCTTTTGAAAAAACCAAAAACCACTCTGATTTTCCACTTATTCTCACTAACTTGGTCATTAGAAAACGGTAACAAATATCACGTTCACAAACTTTTAATTTTACTCAGGAGCCAGTGTGGTAGAAGTGATCTCTCTTATTAGGCCAACTAGACAGTTGCACCCAAAAAACAAAAACTTTATTTGCAAGCTTTTCAGGCTTATGCGCCCTTCCTCAGACATTAGAGAATGCAAAGGCTGTAAAATTTCTACCAGGTAGAAATGAGAAATGTTGCAATCTCTGATGCCTGAGGAAGGGCGTTTGCCCAAAAGCTTGCAAATAAAGAACATTTTTTTTTTGCAACTGTGTAGTTGGTCTAATAAAAGATATTACACCTCTACCACACTGACTGCTTGTACTTTTAGACCAACATGGCTATAACCTTTATCCCTAAATTTACTCAAACGTTCAGTTGCCCTCCCCTCCGCCCACCACAGTATTTTTTTCCCTTCCTTTTCAAGGTTCTGAAATCAGTCTCATGCTGTTTTAAATAATAGAGAATAAAAGTAATGAAGCATCATTAGTAATGAGTCAAATCCTGCTGCCTCTGCCCTGTATAAGTAAGGATTCCATCATGCAGAGTGCTATGGCATAGGATCACATGAAGAGGACTGGACAGACAAGTTCCATACATGCCGCTCTGCCAAATTTCTTTGCCGCAACAAGGCCCATGGGAAGGAAGGATGTGGCCAATAAGTTCATACCATGTGGGTCTCCTAGAAAAATCCCTATTGATGGAGGTTGAGCCATGATGCCAACCATAACAAAGACCCACTCTGACTGCCTGTTAGGTTCAGCCAGATGCAACATACAAGCTTTGTTATAAAACAGCAAGAAACCCAAGATTTAATCTTATAATGGCAACAGAAGCTTATTCAAAAAAGTCGTGAACCAGTTCTGACCCACCAAGGCAACGTGAAGAACAACCTCTTACTTAAACAGCTCATAGGGTAAAATCATAGTAGAACAGCTCTGAGGTCCAATTTAAGCCAAGGTATGATATGCATTGTGTACATAGCATTAGGACAACTGTTTGCACCCCAAGGACATAATGCTTTAATTTAGTGAGATTCTTTTAGAGGTCTCCTTATTTACCTGTCACTGCTAGTTGACCTTATTGCTCCATGCTTATGGTCTGATTGTTTTCGAGGAAGTTTCTTTTGCTTCTGCATTCCTTCTGACTTAGGAACTGGCTCATCCAAGAGGCCTTAAGAAAGGAATAAAAAGTTTAGTTGCCAAAAGAGGCTAAATGTTAATTGGGATGTTATAGCTATAATATCTCTCTGCCTTCTGTCAGTTACTAGCTACATTCTGATTGGCTTAAAATACCAACCTGTGTGGATTTCATAGGATTACAGGAAGGAAGGCTGGAAGAGACCTCATGAGGTCATCTGGTCAAGTCCCCTAACTCAAGGCAGGATCATCCCCAACTAAACTGTCTCAACCAAGTGTCTGTCTCAGATAACTTATCAAAGGATTTATGTAATCTCTGTATACTGAGGCTGTTTTTTTTTAAATTGATGCTGTTTCATTTTTTTCATATTGTCTTCTCAATACCAATCAATCTCCAGAATCAAGTGGGTGACCCAAAATTTCCAGGTGAT
The DNA here is from genome assembly GCF_052110815.1 of Crocodylus siamensis. Classification (NCBI taxonomy): domain Eukaryota; kingdom Metazoa; phylum Chordata; order Crocodylia; family Crocodylidae; genus Crocodylus; species Crocodylus siamensis. The sequence goes on from NC_143405.1 coordinate 15,899, forward strand.
ATAAATAGCAACTGATCACTACAACCAAAAATAAGGAGATTCTACCCAGTAGTTCTTTGCGTGTCCTGATTGCTATTTCTTTAATTTCCATACGAGATAAGGATAATGAGTGAGTAACAGGGACAGAGGTGATTCCACTTGGCGTTGGGGTAGCGATGACCTTAGGGACTAAAGGCGACTTCAAAGGACGTTCAATGCTCCTACCAACCAGGTTACTGAGAGGAATTTTGTACAAGTTTTTATAGCGAACTTCACCTGAAACACAGCAAGAAAAACAAACGGTAACAGATTCTTCATTCTGTCATAGTAATTAGAGTTTCTCATATTAGTCTTTACCACTTGAGTGCTGACAGCAGGCACCACACTGCTACATGTAATCTAAGATACTGCCCCTTTCCCTGCAAAGCTTGCAATCTACATCGATAATTACTGGCCATAAATACGTACTGGAATCAGACAGATAATACTGCTAACAGGACTGGTGTTATAGTAGAGTAATGACAGTATTTTTCAGTCACAGTGTACATACAGTCAAGCTGAGGGAGAAACAGACATACACAATGCAATTCTAAATGTCTACAGGACAAAACATATTCCAAACCTGTGCACCAACAACTGAAATTATACAGCAATACACGTACTATGTAGGTGCCTCTAGTGAAACAGTATTCCATCCTAAGCATCCATTGTTTAAAGGAAAGTTCTTAGCAGAATGCGAGGCAGACAAGGTTCTTTGGGTGAATCTGATCTCTTTTATTAGACCAATTTACGTTGATCTAATACAAGAGATCAGATTCACCCAAAGAACTTTGTCTGCTTTTGTCCTTAGACCAACTGACAACTGACGCCCAGGAAAAAGCCAACCTATTAAATAGGTACTTTGCGTCAGTCTTTCATCAGTCACATGGGATGCCCATGCCTGCTATGGGACAGGGAAATCTGGGTGAGGGGGATCCCCTACCCTCCATCAATGCTGACCTCGTGAAGGTATCCTTGAGAAGCTGGATACCTTCAAGTCAGCCGGCCCTGACAATCTGCACCCCAGGGTACTCAAGGAGCTGGCGAGCGTCATAGCCCAGCCCCTGGCACGGATCTTTGAAAACTCCTGGCGCTCTGGTGTAGTGCCCGAAGACTGGAAGAAGGCCAATGTGGTGCCCATCTTCAAGAAAGGGAGGAGAGTGGATCCGGCTAACTACAGGCCCATTAGCCTGACTTCTATCCTGGGGAAGATCTTAGAAAAGTTTATTAAGGAGGCCATCCTTGAGGGACTGGCCCAGGCTAACATCCTAAGGGATAGCCAGCACGGGTTTGTTGCGGGTAGGTCTTGTTTGACCAATCTCATTTCCTTCTATGACCAGGTGACCTATCACCTGGACAAGGGAGAAGAGATTGAAGTCATATATCTTGACTTCAAAAAAGCTTTTGATCTGGTATCCCATGATCACCTCTTGGCCAAACTGGCCAGTTGTGGCCTTGGCTCCACCACGATCCGCTGGCTGGGAAATTGGCTTCGTGGTCGGACCCAGAGGGTTGTGATTGATGGCAGTCACTCATCGTGGTGCCCTGTGACCAGTGGGGTCCCTCAAGGCTCTGTCCTGGGACCCATACAGTTCAACATCTTCATTAACGATGTGGACATTGGAGTCAGGAGTGGACTGGCCAAGTTCGCCGATGACACCAAACTTTGGGGCAAAGCATCCACGCCAGAAGATAGGCGGGTGATCCAGGCTGACCTGGACAAGCTCAGCAAATGGGCAGACGAGAACCTGATGGTGTTTAACACCGATAAATGCAAGGTTCTCCACCTTGGGAGGAAAAACCTGCAGCACCCTTATAGGCTCGGCAGTGCTACGTTGGTTAGCACTACAGAAGAAAGAGACTTGGGGGTCATCATTGACCACAAGATGCGATGCTGCGGCTAGTAAAGCGACCAAAATGCTGGCTTGCATCCATAGATGCTTCTCGAGCAAATCCCGGGACGTCATTCACCCCTTGTACTCGGCCTTGGTGAGGCCGCAGCTGGAGTACTGCGTCCAGTTTTGGGCTCCACAATTCAAAAAGGATGTGGAGAAGCTTGAGAGAGTCCAGAGGAGAGCCACGCGCATGATCAGAGGTCAGGAAAACAGATCTTACGATGACAGGCTGAGAGCCATGGGACTCTTTAGCCTGGAAAAGCGCAGGCTCAGGGGTGATCTGATGGCCACCTATAAGTTTATCGTGGTGACCACCAGGATCTGGGGGAACGTCTGTTCACCAGAGCGCCCCAAGGGATGACGAGGTCAAATGGTCACAAACTCCTGCAAGACCATTTCAGGCTGGACATAAGGAAGAATTTCTTTCCTGTCCGAGCCCCCAAGGTCTGGAACAGTCTGCCAGCGGAGGTGGTTCAAGCACCTACATTGAACACCTTCAAGAGTAAATTGGATGCTTATCTTGCTGGGATCCTATGACCCCAGCTGACTTCCTGCCCGTTGGGCAGGGGGCTGGACTCGATGATCTCCCGAGGTCCCTTCCAGCCCTAACGTTTATGAAATCTATGAAATCAACATGGCTACAACCTACACCCCTGTGACAGAATATGATAAACTATTCCCCAATTCACACTTTTTCATGGCCCAAATCTTCTATGACTCTACCCCCAGAAGGCCAAAATACAGCCTGTATCTTTCTGCAAATACTTGTATGCATCCACCAGTTCTCTTTTCTGAGGGTCTACCACACATAGTTTTCTGCTTTTCCTCCACTTCAAAGAAAAACCATGGTTTTCTGAAACATCACTACTTTACTTTGTTGTGCCGCCATTAAAATTATCACTCTCTCATATTTTTTTCTTTTTTGCAGAAAATAAAATATCAGCACTCATCAAGAACGAGCTAAAGAATGATATGGAAAAATATTATAATCCCAGACTGTAAATTAAAAAGGATGACTTTAGCAGCAATGATGTGCAGAACTGCATGCTACGTTTCCTTGGAGGCGTTTAGAAAAATAAAGGGGGAGGGGGCAGACAAAGGAAATCAGCCTGAGCAGGGGTCCGCAACAACCCTTGTATGAAGGCAGACTGGAGAGATTGAGGTTGTTTCCCTAAGAGAGGTAATGGAAAAGCAGTGACAAGATAACATAAAGCAACAAATGATAGGAAATTTAGTGGGGCCTGGGACGCTGCAACTGGATGTAAACGGAGCTATTTATGGGAACGTGAGTTTTACAGAACCATAGTTAAAGCTGTGCTTAGATTCCCATTAAAAGACCCATTTTCAGTCATTAAAATTTTTGAGCAGAGAAACCATTTTTGTAATTATCCAGCAGAGACCAAGTGGTATTTTGAAAGCTTCTGATTAAAAAAAGTCTTAAAGTCAGCCAGTCAATCACTCCCCAGGATGTGCATGCAGCACTCCTGCTAGCATAGCCAGGATCCTCGCGGTCATTTTTTTTTTCAGGAGCAGCAGCAGCACACGGTCAGCTTATACGTGGCTCGTGAGTCTGCCATAGCCCCAAGGTACTTTTCTGAAGCACAGAGGGCAACAAGACTGGAAGTAGCCTCCTAGGCCACTGTGCCCAGCTCCCTATGTTGGCAGACTTTTGTTACCCAAGGGAATCTCCACAATCATAAGTTCAAGCCCTTATAACTCCAGGAGGAACTACCCAAAACACCAACACCCCACCTCTGGCATGCCAGAGGTAAAAAGCAAAGCAGATGAGCCCTCATAACTGATGAGTTCACTGTTTTGCCAGGCCAGTCTCTTGTTGCACATCCCGTGCTTCCTTTGCATCAGGGCAGCATGCTCTTGTACCCTTCATACCATATTTTAAGGTGCTATTAACTTTTCTTCTTTGACCTGGAGTTAGGCATCTCTTAAGCAAAATGTATTCTGTAGGTCAGCTATTTCAGTTCAGCCCTTTGAAGGCAAGTGTCCCCAAAACTGGTATCTCTGTCTGCAACCACAGCCACAGCAGTGTCAAAGATTCACTAGACCACTGAGACTTGTCCCTTACCCCAGAGAACAGGCAATGGAAGAGAACACTGGCAAGAAGTAGCTTAGGCATAGCTTCCCTAGTCACACCTGCTCCATGATGGAATAGAAAATTCTAGTTCTTAGGCCTCACAGCTGCAATCAATTTAAAGTCTTTCACACTGCAAACATCCTAATTTTCGGCATAAGCCAGTAACCAAGCCCAGTTAGCCCTAGTACTTGCTTTACCTTCTGTTGAGGACAGAGGGAATTCTGGTGTTTCATGAGCTATCGGTGTCTGAGGAGAGCTCTTTGAACTGGTCTCCTTGGAACTACTATTAGATGATCCAACTGCCACCGCAGTAGCTTTAAAATAAATGTCCAACTGAAATGACAAGAAAAACAGTATTAGCACAGCAAGTCTTTCCAGTCACTTGCTGAGATACAGCCCAGGTTTCCTCTTTCCACAAGCTACAGCAGTTGCACAAAGGCCTCAAAGTCACTGAAACCTGACATGGAAGGCTCCACCACAGCATCTGGTCTGTATGCAACCTCTTGACCCTATTTTAACAAAGCCCCGTGGCATGCTAGGGTGCTGTGCCTTGTGGCTGTGTGACAAGACTGACCGTGTTGTTTTACTAGTAGGTTAGACAAGCATTTGTATGGTACGCTTTGGACAGGGATAAGGATGATCCTGTCTCAGGCAGGGGGCTGGACTAGATGACCTCCAAAGGTCCCTTCCAGCCCTGCTTTACTATGACTCCGTGGGTGTGTCTACACGAGGCATTTACTGCGGAGTAGGCCAGTTGGCTCCACAGTAAATGTCTCAGTATCTACACATGCAGCTCTATCAGGCTGGAGTCAACTAAAACTCCACAGCAGGGTAGTACTTGTAAATACACAAGTACTATCTTGCTGCAGATTTATTTTTACTCACCCTGCCCTGTTTTTTACTAGCACTGAAGAACCCTTGTGCTCCAGCCAGCCCCTCCACAGCACATTAAGCCAGGTGGAAGCATTGACAGCTGGCAAGCTGACCCCCTGGGCCTCTTGCCAGTGGGGCTGCTCCCACCTGGCTTAACACACTGTGGTGCTGGACACCCATGTAAACACAGCACCTGGGAGCAAGAAACTCCAGCATAAGCAGCCCTGGAGTTTGTCGCAGTAATATGCACAGGTAGACACGCCCTGCAATTCTAACCCTACTCCATGCAACTACAGCACTGAGAGTGGGCCTGGGCTTGTCAAGTCCTGACTGATGTACAGGCATAGTAACCAGTGCACATCAGAGCAGCCTGAAAGATGGAAAGTGACCCTCTGGTTCTGGGTTCAGAACTAGGGGAAGGGCAAAAATAACATACAGCTACCTCTTCACTCCCCCCAGCCCCGGGGATGATACATGTCGTATTCCTCCATGTTCCACACACACGTTAAAGGATCTGAGCTAGAATCCCAGGGTTTGGTACAACAACAACTGGTGTCATAAGTGAGGTATTGCTGCTGCTTGTTGCTTTCTTTTATGGCTGTCAGTGCTTGTTAAAGATAGATTCTCTTTTTCCAGGTGCAGCATTAAGTGTCCATCACAAAACATACAAGTCATCCTCCACCCCGTAAGACACTCACAAGCAGACAACTCCGTGCTCTTCTTTACCTTGTTTAAATCAGGGAAATGTCCAGTGGAGAATGGAAGGGACATTTCTAATTATGTAAAGAATAGGGAAAGAGCTTGGAGAAGGGTCTCTGTATGAGACATGGTAACAGACAGAAGGACAATGCTGCCCCTAAGTGTCAGATCAATACTTGAGCAGGAAAGAAGCTTGTAATCACCATTCTTACACATACTCAAATGTGGAGCCAAGTGCTCAGGCAAAGTATATGTATACTATTTTGCATGTTGTACAGCATCGGCACCCAAAGTGGCTCATTAGGATCAGCTATTTTTGAGATTTTTACCAGGTCCTCCTGAGAAGGTCTGTCTCCATTCACAGCTTGAGTACCTGGGAGCCGGCATCACATACACAGGAATCAGACCTCACACAGGGGACCAGATATGCTTTTTCCCTGTGTCTTACCCTTGATGCTACAAGTTGAAGCTCAGGCACTACAGCTGTGTGAACTAGGTTCCCATTCACCACTAACCGGATCTCGATGGAATCAGTAGTGAAGGCCAGGATGTAAGGAAAAGCACAAACTGCAATGAAACAAGGTAGTTTTACTGTGAAAAATAATAACTCCAAATGATTTGTATCAGCAGTTTTACTGACATTCCTCCAACTTTAAAACTGTTCTAGAGGACTTGCCTAGATGACACTTGAGGTCCTTTTCCCTTCCAACCCTATAATTCTATGAGTTCAGAGGCTCCTGGAAACCTGACCTGCTCTAGTATCTCTCCTACCTCACCCATAAATGATTCAGCAGTTTAGAACAGTCTCTGAAATACTGGCATGTGTCCAGATGCATGAAGTCTATAACTGCCTGCCTTACCATGCCTGTTTAGATGTACACTTTGGGTCTCTAAAAGGGAGCAAACGAAGTAAATGAGCTGAGAAAGGTAAGAAAAATAAGGCAGCAATGTCAGTCCTTTCTTCACGCACTGAAAGAGTCAGTCCCCAAGGCTCCCTACTGTGAGCTATCCCATGCAAAATTAGCTGGGTCTGCAGGACGACACTTTGTTCTTGTAACACTCGCTTGTGCTTCCCAAAGGCAAGTGTGATTCCAGACCTAATGAAAAAAGCTAGGCCCACTGAAAAGGGCTCCTACAGTTTTGTCTTACCCACAGAGTAAGGGACCTGGTTCCAGCTAAAATGGAAGTCAGATGCTGACGGCTGGACCAAAGGCGAACCCCCATTAAAGGGGCATAACTTTCGGTAGCAGCAGACATCTGCAATGAAAAACATCTGTCACCTCACACAGAAAATGATGCACATGCTGACATTCAAGAAAATGGCTCAGATGCCTGGTTATATATACAGTATAGATACATGTGTGGAAATTCCTATATATCTGCTAAAACCATTAAAAATGTGAGTTTACTAACTGACTACAATTTTAAAAAAGCATAGGCTACACATACACTGAGTCCCATCTACCAATCCATGGTGCACCCACATCTTGAATGACTGTGTACAGTTCCAGTCTCCACAGCTCACATAAAGGTGCAGTACAATTGGAAAAGGTACCGAGAAGGACAAGCAATGCAATCAGGGTTATGGATCAGCTGCCATACCACAAGAAACTAAAATCACAAAGGCTCATAAGTTTGGAAAGGAGAAGGCTGAGGGAGGTCTATAAAACCATGAAGGGTACAGACAAAGTGAACAGAAACTGTTATTCACCGAGTCCCAGAAAACCAGAACTAAGGAGCACCCATTGACATTAACAAGATATAGGTTTAAAATTAACAAGAGAAAGTAGTATTTTACACAGTGCATAGTTCATTTGTAGAATTCACTGCCACAGGAGGTGGCAGAAACAGCATAGCTAGGTACAAAAAGGGACTAGGGAAATTCTGTGCTTCTGGCCCTATACAACATTTCTTTTGTTCTTAAAATCTAAATGTGAAACTACTATCATCTATCTGTCATTTATAAGTAAATGCCTGTTTTACAGTTCATAGGCAGGCAAGGTTCTTTGGGTAAATCTGGTATCTTTTATTAGACCAACTCAAGTAGTTGGAAAAATTCTTCTTAGCACACTTTCTAAGAAAAGATATCAGATTTACCCAAAAAACCTTGTCTGCCTATGTCCTTAGACCAAAACAGCTACAACTTATACCCCTGTATCTTACAGTTCAGCAATATTTATGAAATCGTGTTCACCTACTTTCCCAGTTCTCTGTTACTTATCTGTGGCTACAGACAAGTCAGGAAAGATACTGTGCCACTGAGATCTTCCTCAGAATCAACCAGGCAGCAGTAATTGCTTTTTCAGAAGTTATACACTGGCACAGTTCACACTCCACAAAGACTGTGCCATATATGTGAGATATCAGGAATAGAGGTCATATTAGACAAAATTCTATCATGCCGTTATTTTTTCCAATCAGGAAGTGCTTTCATAGTCCCTTATTCTAATAATTAAACAAATGACTTCATAGTTTCTAGGGTTAGAAGGGACCTGAGTAGATCATCTCATCTGACCCCCTGCCATGGCAGGAAAGACTACTGGGGTCAAATGACCCCAGCAAGGTGTACATCTAGCTTCGTCTTCAAGACCCCCAGGGTAGGAACCAGCACCACTTCTCTTGGCTGTTGGTTCCAGATGCTCGCCGCCCTGACCGTGACGTAGCGCCTCCTAATGCCTGAATCTACTCTCTGCCAGCTTGTGACCGTTATTCCTGGTCACTCCTGGCGGTGCTCGGGGGAACAGTGACTCCCCCACAGTGCCTGCTGGTCCCCCCTGACTAGTTTGTAACAGGCCACTAGATCCCCCCTCAGCCTTCTCTTCTGGAGGCTGAATACGTTCAGGTCCTGTAGCCTCTCCTCATAAGGGCTGCCCTGCTGCCTGCCCCCTGATCATGTGAGTGGCCTCCTCTGGACCCTCTCCATGTTGTCCACATCCCTCTTGAAGTGTGGTGCCCAGAACTGGACGCAGTACTCCAGCTGCGGCCTGACCAGTGCCGCATAGAGGGGGAGGATCGCCTCCTTGGACCTGCCTGAGATGCATCTGTGGATGCATGAGAAGGTACGGTTGGCCTTCTTGACTGCATCCCCACACTGCCGGCCCATGTTCATCTTGAAGTCAATGATGACTCCAAGATCCCTTTTTGCCTCTGTACTGACGAGAAGGGAGTTCCTCAGCCTGTAGGTATGGTGCCGGTTGTTTCTCCCCAGGTGCATCACTTTGCACTCGTCAGTGCTGAATCCCATCCTATTCTCATCCACCCACCCCTGTAACCTGTCTAGGTCCGACTGCAGCCTATTCCTCCCTTCTAGCGTGCCCACATCCCCCAACATCTTAGTGTCATCAGCAAATCTGAACAGGGTGCTTTTTACCCCCTCGTCCAAGTCGCCGATGACTTAAATTAGTGTTACAATTGAACTAAAAATAATGTTAGTTTTCAGTAGTAAACACTATAGAATCAAAGAAAGAATAGGGCAACCAGTAAGAGGCAGCATTCCACTGGCTGCAAAAAGTGTGGTTTTTTTAAAACACGGTTTCATAGACTGCTGAAAGAAAAAAATTACAGCAGAGCTTCCTCAGTTCAGGCTAAATATCACCAGCTATTTCCTAAATTACAGGATTCATTCCCCATGGCAACGAATAAGCCAAGTCAAGGAATGAAATGCACTTAAAAAGGATTAATGCAGCTACAATGTCAAAGTTTAAATCAGGGAAGAAATATTTTTGGTAGGTAGAAGCATTAACATATTGAGAATTTGTATGAAACTGAAAATTAACAGGATAACCCCAGACCTTTACTTCTATTGTTTGATTGAACTCTCTTGAATTTTGGCTGAAAGGTTACCAGCATTCACTCATGTAGTTAGTTTTTGCTAGCAACAGACCTCTCTCAAGTTCCTCATCATATAAACATATTAGACTAGGAGTTGACAACCTACGGCTGCAGGGCTACTGGATTTGGCCTGCGAAGCATTTGGCAGCAGGGGGGCTTCGCTCGCACAAAGTTGTGTTGTGGCCATGCAGCCAAAGGGTTGATAACTTTGCCCATGCCACACCACAGTCAAGCAGCAGGGAGAAGCAGTGGTGGTAGCAGCTGGGTCTTAGCACCAGCCTGCTATGGACCTGAGCTGGGTCATTCCAGTCTGTGACTGGAAAGTGTTGCTGACCACTATATTAGGCTGAAAAAAGGCATGTCAGTTCATTTACAGAAAGTTTGTAATGGAAAAAAAACATCACAAAGACCACATTTGGTCTTGGCAAGGGATTGTGAGAGGATAATGGGATGCTAAGAAAACACTGATCAATGTCCAAAAGTATGAAAACAATTTAGGTACGTCCATACCCTTTGAGTCTATGTCACATCCTCTGTTGGTTTTGTATTTTGCTTGGTCTGTCATCTGCTTATCATTTTGTTTTCCTTGTTGTTTTCTGTTCCTTGATAATATTAAGACTAAGGCCCTAAGCAGGCTAATGCCCAAGTAAAATCAAAACATACTTACAATTATAGCACAACAGTAAACCAGCTTCTCCATCTTCATATACATCAATAACTGCAACAAAATTAACCTGCAATGATAATGGGTAAGAGTAGTGGGCAGGTTGGAAACTGGTCACTACAAATTGATTTTGAAAAAAAATGCAACACTGTGTCAAAGATTGCACGCCTGAAGGTAATAAAATTTGACCTTTTTAAATGCAGCCTTGAAAAACTAAGACTTGACTTTGCATTCATTGTAAATGCACTCAAAGCAAGGAATTCAATTTGTTTTCCACTCAGTCCTTCTGCCTTCAACATCATTCAGTATAGGAAAGATTTCAGCAGAACTGGCTTGAGTCACCCTGCAGGACTAAAAATATGACTCTAACAAAGAAACTTGTCTAAATGAAAAGTTAAACAAGAAAAAAAACATTGCACATCAGGACAAGTGGGGTGAAAACATCATAATCAGAACCTCTGTCACAAAGACAAAACATATCAATAAGGAAGTTCTTTCAGGCTTAATGAATAAATGATAATAAAACATTACTGGAAAGACTTGATGACTTGGAAAATAGTCTAGAATTTAGAGGTGGAGAATTCCTGGAAGGAAGACAATATGAACACTGGAAAGAGTGGTTTTGTTGGGTTTTTTCTCCCCCAGTATGGATGGCACCAGGGTAGCTAACTTCTGAGAAGCCAGGGGCTGTACCTGCCCAGCTGTCATGTCTACGTGGGAGCCTACAGACTACAGTTCAACCCTTTGTGGGCAGGGAGTCAGACAGGCCTGGGTTGCACTATCCTCAGACTGGAACCATCTAGCCACCCTTTTCAACTAAAGTATGAAATCCAAACACCTATAAAAAAGCTTCCCATAAATCTACCATATGTGATAATGTGCAATACAGTAACCAGGCAGAATGAAAATCTACAAGCAGCATAATCAAAACTATAAATCAGGCATAATGGATACTGGACTGAAATCTGGGGATGGGCCCAAAGTAAATCCCTTGATGGACTAAAAATAGTTTATATTGACGCTTTCCAATTCGCACTACACCACGGTATCGGATTAATAAAAGAAACTGGTAATACAATAAAAGAAAAATACTATAAATAATTTTTTTAAAAAATCAATACAGTGAGGACTGTCTCTTCAACATTCCTTTAGCCAGAAAATCTCAGACCATCCTGGATGCTTACATTGTGTTCAAAGCCAGAACAACAGTAACTGGTACTAATTGGCAGACTAGTTGGTATCCCTAGCATAAAAGACCATGATTAAATGGACCACAATGCATGAAGCACATTTCTCATTTTCTACAGCAAGATTGTCAAACTAATCGGGCCCCACAAGCCAAACGAGTGAGCACGGAGCTAGTCTATGGGCTGCATTAGGCCCACAAACCTCATCCCCTGACCACATGTGTGGGACCTGGCCCCACCGAGTGCCACCAGCACACATCCAGGTACTGAGCATGAGGAGGGTCTGCACAGCATAAGGGGCAGCTACAGGGGCCAGTTCACAGGGCTCTGCAGGCTAATTCTGGCCCACAGGCCATAGGATTGACACCCTTGTTCTAGCAGTAATATGTTCAAAATAAGCATTCGGTAAATCAGCAGGGTTGCATGAGGAAAGTTCAAATCGCCATCTGCTATGCTGTACCTGCTCCACACATTACCATCCATCCAGGGCTGTCAGTCCTGGCCCCTCTTCTTTTGCGCCAATACACTAGCACAAAACATGTAAAAGATAAGCCACCAACAGAACAGAATTCAACCATCTGCATTTTGAGCAAGACTGTCAGTTCAAAAAATGGCTCAGATCTGAGTGTCTAAAGTTGGGCACCTAAATCCATATTTAGGCACAAATAAGAATATCCTGATTTTCAGAGAGCCTGCACTTCCTGGGGGTCTATACCAGTCAGAAGCTGTTAGAACAACTGAGAAAACTCCAGCCATTTATTTAAATGTTTGACTTCACACCTAATTTAGAAAACTTTGGCAACTGTAATTACAATACAGATGCTGCTTATTTCTCTGTTCCATTACTGTACTGGACAGCAACTTCTAAGATCAGACTAAGAGCCACATAAAAATGTTAGTTCAAAAGTGGTGGCTAACAAAAAGTTGAGTCTCCTACTATAATATGAATCTCAAAACACTTTGGGAACATGCACTAAAAGGTAGACAAGCCTTAGGGCCAGAAAGAAGAGAAGGAAGTTTGTGCCTACACTGTACACACATGGCAAATGCTAGGTGGTATTCCAGGCTCCAAGGGCACGGACACATATATGCTTAGAGACAATTACAAAATGGGAACTTTCAAAAGGCATCAGCTAGTATGCATTATCTGTTTATGTGGGAATGAGCTGAGAATGATTCCAATGTAGCAAAACCCTCCAACTTCATCCATGGATGAAGGCATGTTAAAGCTGGAGGGCTTTGCTACATCTGAATGATTCTCAGCTCACTGACATGCAACAATCAGACGGTACCACCTGCTCTCCTTGTGGTTCCCTTTTTGCAAAGTCTCCAAGTATTTGTATAATCACATCCACTTGTCTCTCTACTGAGTAGTGTTCCTTTTAGGTATCCTAATGATTACCTCTCTTGGGGACAGCTACTCTATTTACCTAAATCCAAGATGACTCTGCATTTATAATGACCCTCCAATAATTAGTTTATATACATGGAAAATTATAACAAACTTATGAATCTTCCAGGTATAGAATCTAAATAAATCCCCCACCACCACCCCCGCAGTGGAGGAGGAGAAAGTGGGAGGGAAGTCAAGTAGTCTGATGCTGGCCCCTTGGCTCCCCTACACCTTGCCCCCTGCCACCTGTCCCACCCGCTACTTGCTCCCCCACTGCCTGCCCCCCCTCTCCTCCCCAACCCCATGCTTGCATGACCCAGCACCTCCCCCTGCCCCAATGCCTGTCCCCCTGCTACTTGCTCCTGGTACCTGGCCCCCCACCACCCATGTTAAATAGGGAGGGGGGGCAGGGAACCTAGTCTTAGATTCAAGTAAATTAGGTATTTTTAGGTACCCCAGGAAGAACTTAAGTTTCAGGCTGAGTGAGAGCACAGGTAACAGCTTGAGAACTGAAGTATAAAGCAAAGCAACTGGGAGAATCCTTCCCAAAGGATGTTTTGAGTTTGGCCAAGGCCACAGTGAATGCAGGAAGAACTACAGAATGTTCTGGTGCTATTTGTCCTCACATCAGTAAGCTCTTTGTTGATGCAGAAAACTTACCCTGCTTGCTTCAACATGATGCAACCTGTAGGATTCTCCTGTACTTTCATTAATTAAATCAAACTGATGCCGAAAGGCTACACAGATCATATTATCATTGTCTCCAGTCGGTCCATCCACAAGAGTCATAATCACGGGAGTGTCAGAGAGACAAATCTCCTGTAATGCAAATCACTTTGGATTAACATGAAAATAAATGAGAGAAATTATTCTATTGGTCTGCATTCTTAACTGGCAGTAGTTTATACAAGAGGTGGAGTCCCATGTTCTATGATTTGGAGTAGGTGGCATGCATGTTGTACACCTGTAAGTTTCACTAATGACCACCCAAGAACCCAGCTGAGAAAATGGAGGATTTCTGTCAAAATTTCTGCAGTGCAACCCTGGTGCTGGGCTTCTTCCCTGAACCAGCCCTAAGGTTCAGAGGGTGAAGTGTACCCCTATAGGAGCATGCAACACTGGCAAATGCTGACCAGTCTAAGAAGATAAGTTTTAGGATTTTCCTCTCACATACCCTGATATACTGGAATTCCTCTACTGGTGATTCAGATGGAGGTGACATCAAAGAGGTGTTGGTTAAACTGTTGTAACGATTGTATTTCTTTGTGATGAGGAGCAGTTTGTTCCGAATAGCCACAACAATCCTCAGCTCGCTGCTGTGATGAGTGTTAATGGCATACAAATGACAGCCTGAGGAGAGAACGTTCTAGACTGTAAGTTCTTTGGGGCCAGGTTTGCTTTTTTGTTCTGTATTTCCACAACACTTAATACAATAGGGTTTTGATATGTGATTAGTGCTCCTAGGAACTACAGTAATAGAAATAAATGAATGCATAAATAAATAAATAAACACAGCAAAACTCATTCCAAAAAGCAGCAAACAGAGTTCATTATGAAGCGAAACCTAATTATTTTTCACTTGGAAATCTGCAAATTAATAATTTTTTATCGAGTGAAGAACTAAACACAAAGGAATTGGGAGAAGTCTAAACCAATGTCCATGTAAAACCCAATGTAGAACTGGCTTTTCAGGGAAAGAGGGCTAAGGGTCAGTTCCTGTATCAGCTCCAGGGAGCCTGAGAGACCTCCAGCACAGTGGCTGCACTGGGGCTCCAAAACAACATTCCCATCACCTTTGGTTTTCTCCAGTTTATTTTCTCTGCAGTCATACTTGTTCTTTGCCATCTGCTTTGTCTCAATGCCTTTCTGTACAGCACTCAGCCTGAAGACAAGAAGTCGAGAATCCTTCCCTATCAGGTAGGAGACAGGAAGATAAAACAAAGAATGAAACTTGTTTTTCCAAAGACAGTATTATTGCCAAAGTGTCAGTTCTGAACATGGAGAGCCACAGCCACAATCAATCAGCTATAATGAGGCAATTGTCTCCACACTCACTTGGGAATGAGCAGAATAGTGACAGGAAGGAAAAGATATTTATGAATCCTCTTAAATTATAAAACTCTGCCACAGGGTGGGGATCTCTCCAGTTAAAGCTGCACAGAACTATTATTATCAGTCATGGTATGAAACTAAATCTAGCAACAGAAAAGCCAATTCTAGAGACTAAAGGATTCATTCAAATCAGAACATCAGCTTTCCTTCATCAAGTGCTGCAGTGAAAAACAAGGTGAGAATTGGAGATAAAATGAACCTTGGTTACTACAACATAATGAAAATTCACATGGAATAAATATAAATTACAGCACAAGACTAAAGCATTACCTTTCAGTTTAGAAAGAATCCAATGAGTCTATGATTACTTGGTCACTGCATATTCTGGAAACTTCTAAAAAAAAACTCAGCCTGCCTTAAAGAGCCATGTGGCAATTTAAGCAAATTTATATCAAATAATTAGTATTCAGAACTGTAGAAATGAACATACTGGGCACGTCTATATGAGATGCTACAACACCGTAGCAATGTGCTCCCTCACTACAGCGCATTGCTACGGCGACATACCAGCTAAAAATAACCATGCACCACCACAGCAGAGTGCAGTATGGGCTGTTACTGTGCCGTCATTTAGTACCTCCAAGAGAAAGTACTAGATGATGGCACAGCAACAGTGGCGTTGTAGGGGGACGTGTAGACGCCCATTCACTGGCACTTCTAAACTTTCAGTTTCTAACAAAGAGAAAATGTTTGAAGTTCAGTTATATAAAGCAGCAGCTATGATCATTTAGTAAACTGGATTTTCCTGCCACCCAACTGAAAAAGAATGATTATTTGCCTAGCAGTTGTAGTTTTTGAGATAGTGTAGTCAGCACAGATCCAGCTTCAGGTGCACAGAACCATATGAACAGCAGAGTCAGTCACGTCTGCACACAAATTTTGTACCTCCCTTGTGTTCATGTGCAATAGTATAGAGTGGAAGGGCTCCAACCTTTCTTCCATTTCACTGGAATCTGAAGCTCAGGTTAGCTGAGGACTCAGAGCTGGATGGAGAGATCCACACCCAGTACACAGCATCTCAGAGACCCAGTTCCTGTAGTACTGCAAGAAACGATTCTTCTCTGAATGTGTGTCAGCATGGGTCTCACAGTAGACTACCAGCAAAGAGCATCCCATTGGACTCCGGGAGAAGAGACACATCAATTGCACAGGCCAAACAAGGACTGCAATGCTGCTCCAATGGCTATGCAAAAGGCATCATGCTTATTGAGTCACTCCACAGGACTCCTGTAAATTTAACAAAATGGCCTACTTCTCGAGGCAGGCAGAGGATGTCAGCAATTGCTGTTCGAGCAGCATTTCATATTCAGCAAACTGGCAACAAACATGTACAGATACACTCCATTCATCAGAGACTGTCCTTGTCAGAAGGCAGCCTGACCTTTGGAACTGCTGACTGGAGCAACAAATAACTGCTAAGACAGTCTGAACAACTTGGTTCTGTCAATGTAGCAAAAGTAAGGCTCTAAAAACACACATCTGTAACTTCTCTGCAGATGTAATATGCAGCCTTGGGAGGAAAAAAGGTAACAGAGGGTATGGACAAACATCTGTTTGGAGCGGGAAGAGGGTGGGGATTGGGGGCTCTTGTTCCAGACTGCTAACAAGTGGGGAGCAATGCAAACGCAGCAAACAACTCCAGTTTTAACCCTTCTCCAACCAGGGTTAAAGTTGGAGCACTTTTGCCACATTTGTATCACTCCTAGCTCCTGCACCCCTAACTGTTAGAACCTCTCAACAGCAGTTCCCCTCCCCCTTCTGAAACTGCTCCAAATGTATGTTTGTCCGTGCCCAAACTGACCGATTCAGATAGACATTTGAGACCATCTAAGAACACAATCATCTATGTAACACCAGTGGGACAGACACTGATGCATGCCTGGATTGTAATCATTCTTCTGGTTCAACTGACAGCAACCAGGAAACCCATTTTAAGAGTAACATTAAGGAACATTCTGAAAAGAGGTTCAAAGGGGGACCTGATGGGTCCCAGAGGATGATATTAAGATCCCAAGTCGAAGTCAACTATCTGGTCCATAGGTACATAAGAGGCTCTTGAGAAATGTCAAGATTGTTGGGTAAAAGAAACAGGATGAATGGGCAAGCTGAGACTGGTGTAAGACCTATCTTAAATACAGTTGAGCAAAGGGCTGGAGTGTTTTAAATGCAGCAGGTAAACAAGAGAACTTTGTATCAAGTTATGTTGGACTATCCACATAGAGAATACAGTATAGCCAACATTCAATCAGTCAGATGGAGCGAATTTGAGGTATGGATGGAGTCCTTGATTGAAGCGCGGTGAACTCACAGCTGGATGCCTAAGGGTGAAGGGCACAGGGGCTCAGGTGGTGTTCTCAATCCTTCCAGTCAAAGGGAAGGGCCTGGGCAGAAATGGATGCATCCTACAGATCAACGCATGGCTGCACAGAGGGTGTCGCCAGCAGGGCTTTGACGTCTTTGACCACAGGATGTTGTTCCAAGGATTGCTAGGAAGAGTGGGACCCACCTGGCAAAGAGAGGGAAGAGCATGTTTGCAGACTTCTTAACCCAGTGAGAAGGGCTTTAAACTAGATTTACCAAGGGATAGAGTCCCGAGCCCTGAGGTAAGTAGGGAAGTGAGTGACCTGGAGGAAGCACAAGCAGGAGTGGGAAACCACGGAGGCCTCCTTGCTCTTCCTGAGAAACTAGGGCAATTGGTTAGTTGTACCCTCAGTCATCTGTACATGAATACACGAAGCCTAGGAAACAAGCAGAAGAAATTGGAAGTCCTCGCACAGTCCAAGAACTATGATGTGATTGGAATAACAGAAACTTGGCAGGAGCTTGCATGACTGGACCACTGTCCTGGATAGGTAAACACTGTTCAGGAGAGACAGGAAGGGAGAAGAGGAGGAAGAGCTGCACTCTATATAAAAGAGCTGCATGATTGCTCAGAGCTCTAGTAAGAAACTGGATATAGGCCTGTTGAAAGTCTCTGGGTTCAGGTCAGAAAGGAGAGCAACACGGGTGATGTTGTGGTGAGGGTCTGCTATAGACACCAGGCCAGGAGCACAAGGTAAAATGAGGCTTTCTTCAACCACTTAGCACAAGTTTCCCCGATCACCAGCCCTGGTACTCATGGGGGACTTCAATCACCTTGATATCTGCTGGGAGGCCAATATAGCAGTGCGCAGGCAATCCAGGAAGTTTTTGGGAGTGTTGGTGACAACTTCCGGGTGCAAGCATTGGAGCGGCCAACTAGGATCCATGCTCTTCTTGACCTGCTGCTCACAAACAGGGAAGAATTGGTGAGGAATGTAGTAATGGATGGTAACTTGAGCAGCAGCAACCATGAGATGATCCAGTGGAAGATCTTGAGGAAAGGAAGGAAGGAGAGCAGCAGAGCATGGACCCTGGACTTCAGAAAAGCAGACTTCAACTCACTCAGGGAACTGATGGGCAGGATCCCATGAGAAGCCATTCTGACAGCAAAAGTAGTCCAGGAGAGCTGGCTGTATTTAAAAAAAAAAAAAAAAAAAAAAAAAAGTCTTACTGAGGGCACAGTAACAATGTGCAGGAAGACTGGCAAGTATGGCAGAAGACCGGCCTGGCTTAGCAGAGAATTCTTCAGTGAGCCAAAACAGAAACAGGAAGCTTACAAGTGGAAATTTGGACAAGCAACCAGGGAGGAGTATACAAGTACTGCTCAGGCATGCAAGGATGAAGTCAGGAAAGCCAAAGCACAATTGGAGTTGTAACTAGCAGGGAATGTAAAGAGTAACAAGGAGAGTTTCTACAAGTATGTCAGGAACAAGAAGAAGATCAGGGAAAGTGCAGGTCCGTTTACTGAATGGGGGAGGCAGCCTAGTGACAAAGGATGCAGAAAAGGCTTAAGTGCTCATAGCTTTTTTCATCTCAGTCATCACAGGCAAGGTGAGCTCCCAGACTGCTGCACTGGGCAGCACAGTTTAAGGAGAAAGTGAGCAGTCCTCAGTGGTGAAAGAGCAGGTTAGAGACCACTTAGAAAAGCTGGACGTGTACAAGTCCATGGGGCTGGATGCAACATACCCAAGGGTGCTAAGAGAATTGGCCAATGCGATTGCAGCACTACTGGCCATCAACTCTGAAAACACATGGTGACTGGGAAAAGTCCTGGAGGACTGGAAAAGGGCAAATATAATTCACACCTTTAAGAAAGGGAAGGAGGAAGGTCCAGGGAGCCACAAAGCTGTCAGCCTCAACTCAGTCCCTGGAAAAGCCATGCAGCAGGTCCTCAAGGAATCCACTTCTAAGCATCTGGGGGAGAAGTTGACTAGGAACAGTCAGCATGGACTCACCAAGGGCAAGTCACGCCTGTCCAATCTGATTGCCTTCTAATGACGAGACGAATGGCTCTGTGGATGTGGGGAGAGCAGTGGGCATCATATACCTTGACTTGAGGAAGTCTTTTGATATGGTCTCCCACAACACTCTTGCAAGCAAGATGAGGAATTAAGAGGTGGATAAATGGACTACAAGATGGACAGAAAACTGGCTGGATTGTTGGGCTCACAGGGTAGTAAATCAAAGGTTCTAGCTCTAGCTGGCAGCTGGTATCAAGTGGAGTGTCCCAGAGGTCAGTCCTAGGGCCATTTTTTATCAATATTTTCACCAAGGATGAGATGGAGTGCACCCTCAGCAAGTGTGTGGATGACACCAAGCTGGGGAAAGTAGTAGGTATGTAGGAGGGTAGGGCTAAGATTCAGAGCCCTTGACAAATTGGAGAATGGGACCAAAAGAAATCTCGTGGGGTTTAAAAAGGACAAGTGCAAAGTTTCGCACACAGGATGGAACAATCCCATGCACCAATACAGGCTGGGGACTGACTGGGGATTACAGTAGATACCAAGCTGAATACGAGCCAACGGGGTGCCCTTGTTGCCAAAAAGGCATTTAATGGCATCCTAGGCTGCACTGGTAGGAGTGTTGCCAGCAGGTTGAAGTGATTCTTCCCCTCTATTCTGCACTGGTGAGGCCACATCTGGAATTCCTTGTCCAATTTTGGGCTCCCCACTTCAGAAAGGATGTGGACAAGTTGGAGAAACTCCAGCACAGGGCAACAACACTGGTTAGGAGGCTGAGGCACATGGCTTCTGAGGGGAGGCTGTGGGAACTGGGCTTATTTAAACTAGAGAAGACAAGATTGAGTGGGGATTTAATAACAGCCTTCAACCTGAAGGGTAGTTCCAAACAGGATGAAGCTAGACTGTTCTTGGTGGGGGCAGAGGACAGCACAAGGAGCAATGGGCTCAAGCTGCAGCAAGGGAAGTTTAGGTTAGCTACTAGGAAAAACTCTCTCACCAGGAGGGTAGTAAAGCACTGGAACAGCTTATGCAGGGTATGTCTACATGAGATGTTTACCATGCAGTAAGCTGATTAGCTGTGCAGAACATGTCTTGGTGTCTACGTGTGCACCCCAATCAAGCTAAAGTAAACTAATTTACTCTACAGCAGGACAATATTTGTAAATACAAGTACTATCCTGCTGCAGAGTAAAAAAAACTCCTCAGTAGTGTATATGTAGATGCTGTCTTGGGGCTGGGTGCCTGCTGGCTAGCCCTGCACTGAAGCACCCTTGTGCCCCAGCTAGTCCCTCTGTAGCATGTTGAGCTGGGGGGGGAACAGCCCCGGGCTGGCAGGCTGACCCCTCTGGCTTCCTGCCAGCCACGGCCGCTCCAACCTAGCTTAACATACCGTGCTCCTGGGCGGACGTTCAAGCGGCAATAAACTCTGGAGTTTATTGCTCCAGAGTTTATTGCTTGGCATTAATTGCTCATGCAGATGTGCCCTCAGAGAGATTGTGGAATCTCCATCCTTGGAGGTTTTTTAAGACCAGGCTAGACCACAAACCCATCTTGAATCTGAAGAGAGAACTGCAGGTAAGTGTCACCATCCTGAACCTGACGTGGTGTGTTTCTGTTCAGTCTCTACCAGGTCCAAAGCAAAATTAAGCTCCCCTTTTTTCAGGATGTGGCAATATCTAGAGTTAAAGCATTACTCTGCTCACCTGAGTATGCCTCCTAACAAGGCTAATTGTGAAAAAGGTTGCTTGAGAGGGACGGAAGAGGAGACTGGGTAAGGTGTAAGGTATGAAATTGAATATACGTTACAAACACACACACACACACACACACACAGACACACACACGCACGCGCACACTTTGACAAAAATAACTTCTGCATGCTAGATATTTTCCACATAGCAATCTGCAAGCATGGCAGATCGTCCTAAGGTCCAACGTTGAAAATTAACTGACTTGGTTCTGTGCATTAATGCTACTAGACGCTCCCAATTAACTGCATATTGGCATCTCATTTTCAGTTACTGGGATCTCTTCTGGCAAAAATACTAACTACTGAAACTGCTCCTACATCAGTGGACCAGAAACTGTCAAAGCAGATTTGGAGAAGACTCAAAGAAAGCAATGAAAGAAAGATCCAGCTAGCTGTGCTAACCACTAATAAAAATAGCAGGAGAAAGCAAAATACACAAAACCTTTAGAAGACGATTACTGCCAAAATGCAACAGCGTTCTCAAAGCCAAGATTTCAACTGTTACCTTCCACTGACCACTCCATCAAATAATAAGCACACCAAAACACATTCATGTTAGAACTGAGGAACTGTTAGGGCAGTGGTTCACAAATAATCCTGGACTACATGTTCCTTTTCTGGTTTGCTATAATGCTGTGCACACTCCTTTAATTCCATAATATGGCTAATAAAGACCAATTCTTTATGCCACTGACTACTCTGTAATCTCTTCAGCAACCTAACAAATACTGTACAGCTCTTCATTTTTCCTCTTCCTTTTTCTCCTTTTGTATTTCCCATTTTCCTGCTTTCTTCCCCTCGAGCACCCCAGTCTGGGAAACATGGGATTAGAGAGTCCTACCTCTGTCTGCTCTGGTAATCAGAAGATCCAAAGCTTCCAGCACATGCATCTGCTTTACTTGGAGAGTTTTATCAAATACTTGTATTGAAGGCTGGCCATCTGGAAAGAAAACATGACACTAAATATTAGAATGAATTTCTTTAAAACCCTGCACTGTCTGGACCAGTAATATTAAAGGAATGTGTTGCTTACAGCAAAGTTTGTTGTTGGGTTTTTTTAATGTGAAAATAAAGCAGCCAGCATACAGCTGTTTCCTGTACAGTACCAGAGATAGTACTTTCTTCCAAGAGGAGCATATCATGCATGACTAAAAAGGCCTTTTTTCCAGAAAGTTTGAGAACAGTCCCTGAGAACCAATGGCCCTTGATGCAATTCCCTGCCATATATGTGGCACACATGGGAAAAGGAGTCAGATCCACAAAATCAGTGATAGTAAAGTATAAAGGACTGAGAAGTCCAGGCAGGTCACTTGGACGTTGTTTAAACTTGGACTTGGTTTAAGAAATTATTTCAAACTGTCAATAAAAACAACATATCAAAATAAGATTATGTTCAGAAACCTGCATTAAAAATGGATGACCAAAACGATCCAGATTTGTCCAGTTTTTGGTGTGGAGCAAAATTATGCTATTAAGTTACAAAGCCCTGACAGTAAAGACGTTTGAAAATACACATGAAATGTTAACAATCTTCATTAATGATCAGCTGCTAGCAGCTAAATAGGGGCTACTGAGTCAGTTTTAGTAACTTGTTAGACAAGTGTTGGATCATTCACTGACCATCTATAAGCAGAACGCCAACATCTGTAGAAACTAGCAAGGACTGGCCCCAAGAATCCGCACAAACAACTTCATAAGGAAAATTATTGCAGAAACACTGGGACTCCCAAGGCTGTAAAACAATATGGGTAGGCAATAATTATACTAGGAAGCACTAAGTTTATTAAACAGAGAAAATGCAAAAAACATTGGCTAAAACAATAACACATGGACACTTTTGGTGGGACAGAATAAATTAATCAGTGTTGTACTTTTTGGAGGTAAAACTTCAGGGGTTGGTCTGTTCCTCAGAGAGGGCAGTATTCTCTACAACTGGTATAGCAGATTAATCAAGGCAAGGTACATTCCTGGGACTCTAAGATGGAATGCCCTTTGGTAGGTCACATCTTGCAACTGCAGAGTGAGATAACACTTTGTATACAATGCGATCCTTCACTTCAAAATAGATCACATGTGGTAAGCTCTCAGAGGTGTAGAAGGTGAACAGTTTGACTTTCCTGCATTCAAGTGTTCAGGAGCAGATGTTTTCTCTTTGCTCTTATTGCATCCAAATACAAAAACATTGTGAATTGCATCTGGAAGGCAAAGTTTTTGAATGACTTAACACTGCATCAGGTACAAAGGTCCACTTACCTCCTTTTTACACAGGCCTGTGGCAGCCAAACTAGTTGGTGCATCCCCTTTTACAATGCTTTTCAGTTTCAGTGCCTTAACCAAGACAGAAATTTTATTTAAAATATGTTTCCTGTAAGTAATACCAATGCATAAATACTAAAATATTGGGAAGCTGAGAGAAGCAAATTCAGGTCAATTATAATAGTTTCAGTTCTTGACTTTCTGGATGACAATTAATAATTAATAATTTCTCTACATGAGAAATATAGCTGTTTCATGTCCAGTTACTGAAGGGTTAGAACTACTATATATATATACACACACATACACATACACACACACACACACATATGTCACTGGAGAAAACTTCAAATGATAAAAAAAATTACTATGCAGATATCTTTTATGGGACTAGCTACATGCTTGGTCCAAAACATACACCTCTGGAATATTTCCAGGACCACCATGAATACAATTACACTCCAACATAATCAAAAATTCCCAGTGAGCTAACTGGAAGCAGACCCTTCATTTGGAGAGATGGTGCTATGCCTGCAAGATCACATTCCCAGAGGTCCAAAAAACCTTATATAATCAATTTCATATAATGATGAAAATTGTATTGTCATGAACACAATCACAAACTTCACTATACAAATGGACAGATGCACAGTGATTGTGAAAAATACTTAGTGCACTGTAAAGACTGCTACAGCAAGGCTTTGCAAGTATTAAACATCAGTGTGATGAATTCAAATAAGCTTTTCCTCCCGCATTATCACTGACAAAGAACTTCACAGCTAAATTAAGAAGCAGTGTTTTAATGCAACAGATGCATGAAACCATCGTAAATTAAATAATGCACCTATTTTTTAGAGTGCTTCTCTGTGGGGGTAACTTGCTTTTAATAATTTTTTGGAAAACTAATTCTAAGGGGGGGGGGGGGTGTGTCACGTCCATATACCTGTGCATCACTTTCTCCTGGGCTGTATTATTGAAAAGTGGGTACCTCAGCCAAAGACTAGGATCGATACCAAATATTTCTATATTACAGAAACATACTTATCCCCTTTTGTGTTTGTTTTAATCGTTGTTTTCTGGTAGCTTCCTAGTCTCCTTTATTCATTCTTTCCCCAGAAACAACCCTATAGTAAACATCTTAAACTCATTTACGTATAAATTTTTATTGTAATCACCTTCCTTAATAAGTGGCCCAATAATATTTATCCTATATGTGTATGCAATTGTGTTTGGTTTCCAATTTAACCCTGCTTCCCTCACTTTATGTTGTTGCCTATGCAACTGATTAATTTTCAGCCTTCAAATTCCCCACATTGTGTGCTCATTTATTTTAATCGTAAAGAAAAAGCAAAGAACGTAAATTGAATCTGCACTTGAACACTATATACAGCTTTCCCAATTATGTGTACTCATCAAGGTCTCGCTTGCATCAATTTGAATTACCAGAACCATTTTTATAACTGTTTCTCAAAATCTAATTTGTCAGTTTGTTAAATAAAGGAAATGATTTAGATAAGCATTCAATGCCTTTGTGGCTTAAAATGGATTAAACACAGTTCACTTTCTTCTGCCAGACTGAGTCCTGAAAGTATAGGAAAACCTGGATGTTCTGCGAAGGGATGATTTGCAACCTGCTTAATTGACAGCGAGATGTCAAACAAAGGATGAGCCATTCAACTGTTTGCTGCAGATCTTACATCAAAGGACACTATTTCTCCAATCAGCAGGACACCACCAAGATTCAGAACAGCAAAAACTGCAGCCAGCAGCTTGGTTTACTTCTATTTTTCTACTTCAGATAAGCTACACAACATGGATCTCGCAAGCCTGTTTCTGACCACAGAGAACTATGCTCATCTTTGCTGTAATTACACCCACCAGCCAGCTTGCACCAACAATGAATTTGATCCGTAATTTCTAAATAAAGCCTACCTGACCGAGTCGGACAAATTCCGCTTGACGGGCCTCCTCCTTCTTCCGTGCTGATTTTGGGGACTCTGGTAATACGTCACTGAAGGACCTCCGATTAAGCATGTTCTAAAATAGAAAGCATCACTGAACCAAGAATTTTACATTATTTTCCCCACAATTTTATGTGACATTACCCGATTTTGCTATGTTCTTTCAACATTTTTCTGTTGCATAAACTTACCTTAATAGCAAAATTAACTTTCCTCTGAGTGCGGGTCTTCTGATAAAGCCAAGAGCATGCAGTTTAACCTTTGCAGGTTCCTATGGCCAACCTTAATTCAACCTCACACCAGAGTTACAAGGAGGTTTCACATACAGTTCCTTTACCAACACAGAATGTGCACAGCTAGAGGATTCCATTCAGGGGGAAGCAAGGGACATCACAGAACCTGAGTACTCAAAACTTCTCAGAGAACGAGAGAAAATGTAAGGTAAGAAACTTCTCTTCCAATAATTACTGTATGAATCCTTCTCCAGGTGACTGACAAGCAATTCCTTCTAACACGACTGATGCCAGGATGTATTCTAATATTATAAAAGCCTTACTCTGTCTGTCCATACTGCTTTATTCACACTCTGATTGGTTGTCTGAAACAACTCAGAGTGCTCTAAGAACATTCCAGACAGGAGGGGGCAGCAGCGGTGGCGGCACGGAGAAGCACTGCCATGATGGCAGTGACAGAGTGAATGGAGCAGGGGAGCAAGGCCACCTTCCCCTCAGCCCTTCTCCCCGGAGGCGGCAGCAGCAAGGAATGCTGCCCGAGGGGGGTCAGAGAGAACAGTGGGGAAAGCACGAATGATGCATGCCCCTGGCAGCTGGGGGGGCATGGTGGTGGTAAGCAGGCGCTCCCGGGGGGGGGGGGCGGGGCAAGCGCCAAGCCACCAGTGGGGATCATGGACCATCCACAGATGCCACCGGTGGTGTCGGTGGCAGGGTGGCAAGCAGTGACTTTCCTTTTTGTAGGGGATGCCCTGCTACACTCAGAGGGTGCGCATGCACCCACAATGCCCCCTACGCATTGCCTATGGGGGAATGCTTCCCTCCCCCCACACCCCAGTCCTGGCAGACAGCAGCGTGGGGTGCTGGTGGCATAGCACTGGCCTCACCCTGCTACTCCAGCCTTGCCGCCACTGCTGCTGGGCCCCAACAAGAGCTGGCAGGGAATAGGAGGTGGTGGGGAGGGAAGTGGGAAGGGGAGGGGGGGGAACACAGTGGAGGCACCCCACTGCTGCGGGGCCCTGACAACAGCAGGGTGGGAGGGGATTGTGCACAGCTGGATGCACAGCAATGGCAGGGCGGGGTACTGGGTGGTGGCTGCAGCTGCCGCATGCAAGCTTCCCCACCACCCTGCACCTAGGAGGCAGCAGCGCCATGGGGTGGAGCAGTGGGGGTGCACAGAGCTGGACTGGGTTGGGGGGAGCATGGGGCTGGAGGCAGGACGGTGCTCCCCCCACACAGCCCATCATTCTCGATGGGCAATTGACTAGTAGTTAAACAACGACTGTTAGACTGTCCTACCGAATCATGCAACAGAATTAGAGGTCAACAGCAGACAATAATCATTTGTAAAGGTATGTACGAGGCTGTATGTAGTAGCTCTGCTGATGTCAAGTATAGAAGAAATGTCTCGTTAAGAGGAAAAGGTTCTTGCTAAAGCTCCTATAAAATGCAAATTGTCATAAAATAAAGGAGGCAACATAGTCATTACCTAATACATTCTAAGACAGTATGGTTTTTATTTTGAGCATCTCTTTGCTAAAAATATTTATTGCCAAAATATATGAATACTCCTGATTATCTGCAGAATCTTTTGCCCTACAGAAGTAATATAACATGCTCTTAAAATATCCGGAGAGGATGACTGAGGTCTTAGGGGGAACACTAACAAGTGAACAATTACATCTGAGATGAGTTCAGCTCCCCCCTTCACCCCCCCAAAAATAAATAAATGAATAAATAAAAGAGTCAGGCCAAGAGCAAAAGGTGAGTCTTTTCTTGTGGCAGTAAAAGGTGGTCCTGGCATGAATTTTGCTCATAAGGCCATTGCTGCAGTCTGAACCTCTTCTGCGATACCTGGTGATTGGAGTCAAAATGCTCTAGAAATGGCAACTACAGCTGCTACTGAAACTGTGATAATGCTGGAGACATCCTTTGAAACTTGCCAAGAAAGTCAAACCTAGAACACCATCCTAGCACTTAGTCCTTGGATAGTAAGCTCTTCTTCCACCCTAACAAAAACTCTCCCTCAGAAACTGAAGTCAGTCAAAATAGAGGGGATCAGCGAGCATGAGAAGCTTGTATTATTATTTCCTGTACACACATGCTATGCTCTACATTCAGGACCTAAAGTCTAGTGCAACCATTCACAAATTTCTTCTCCCATAAATCTCCAGTCTGAGTGTCCTTTCAGTAAACTCAAACCTCTTTATCAGCTACCTCTGAAACCTGCCAATAAAACCCTGATCTCTTCCCAACAATTTTTCTGACATGCACCTAACACCAACTTACAGGCTCTCCTCCTACTTCTGACCTGCCCCTGGCTATGAGCAGTCAAGAACAGGCACGAGTCTTCTCTCTCACTGAAGCATCACCCACTTCTATTAGGGCACATTTTTGATAATCATGTAACAAGTTTGTAAATCCTTTTTCCCAGCTGACAGTCAATGCTGTTTCCCAGAACCCATCAGACCCATCTGTAAATGCTTGTGCATGCAATGCAGTGCAGAACCAACATCCCACTGCTTCTAAACAAGCCTCTTGTCCTGAGATGCTAGCACTCTTAATGATCCCGACATTCGAATGCCACTCACTGGGAAATGAGGCAACAGACTAAAATACGTATTTAAAATCATAGTAATGGTTGTGCTGAACAGAGAGCAGTCATTCCATTTTGAAGAAGATTTTGAAATTCAATTTCATTCCACTTCAGAATGAAACACGAACATTTCAAAAGTCTCTACAAACCAGAATCACCATTCTTTACCCAGCTCCACAGAGACCCTGTGCCAAGCCACATCAAAGCAAGGCACCCTGCAACCGGCAAGCAACACAGCAGGCAAGACCACCCACCCATCCTGGACTAAATAACCATGGAAGCCCCAGCTCTGAGGGGCTGCCTTGGACTTAGAGAGCAGTAGCCTGGACTGTAAAGCAACCAGAAGCCTGAAAGAGCAGGAAGATACAGACCTGTCAAGGAACTGGGAACTTGGAAGCCCAGCCTCCCCAGCTGTCCACGAGGTGAACTACCCAGGAGCTGAGCAAGCCAGCTAGCAGCACACCAGGAGAGTTATTGACAGAAACATGCCAGACAGACAGAGCTCAATTAAAAACCTGCCCGACTGCAACAGCAGAATTTTGCTGAAATTGATTAATAAGCAAACCCCAATAAAAAACTTTTGTCAACAATTTTCCGGCCAACTTTGACAGGTACATTTTTCCACTGCCTCTCTCTTTAAAAAGTCATCCAATTTTCAAAGATTATCATTCTTCATCTCCTTCATTCCTGCACAGTCCACCTGAAATAAAGATGGCCTTTTGATAAACAACATACCAACTCTCTTAATCTCTCTGCATCTAAGATTGTAAAAATGTGTTGCAGTTTTTGGATATGGAAATATAAAACTGCCTTGTTTAGCTAAACTAAGAGAAATAAAGGAAGAAAAAGCCCTCTGATTTTGTACATGTTCAAGTGCTAAATGCACAATGAGGAACCATGTATAGAGTAGTCACACCAGAATTAATGATTTTCTGAGGATAGGCATTATATACATCTGCGTGCAGCTGCAGTTCTTAAAGTAATTAAAACATGGTCTGCACTCCTTTCCTGACGTAAAATTATCCAGATTACAAGAGTCTTTGATACTCAACAGTCACACAGATGATCCTTTCCTAAGAGACATAAAATGGAAATGGAAAATCATCTCTTTCTCATTCAGCTTAGTGTGGAAACTGAAACTCACCAGGAAGAGTGTCTTCTTGAACAACAGGCCACCCTACATGCCAACAAGGATAGGAAGCAACGTATGAAGTACATAGAGATCGCTCAGAACTTCGATTTACCTTGTGTAGGTCAGGCATGAGGTCCTGGTATAAAGAGCGAATCAGCATGTCCAGCGTGCGTTGCCGTTTCTGAGCAAATGTTGGAGTTTCCAAGGTGGCTTTTTCCCCATTTATTACTAAAGCATAGTGAATAAAAGGATTCATGTTACTTAAAAGGGGCTTCATATCCTTTCACTGAATCCAAGTGCTCTCTTCACAACTCACTTTGTTGTTACTAATTTGGATTAGTTGCACATTATTACACAGTTCTAAACTAGAAAATGTGGTTGCTTTGTCATCATGACTACAAACAATTTTTCTAAAGCCTTGTCACAGGAGCACTTGGGTGCCCGGTTCCTATGAAGGAATAAGGACTGCTGAAGCTCCCCAAGACAGCACAGATGCTGGTTGCCGGAGCAGCCAGGCTGGTCACATGACCAGAAGGGGGCAGGGCCAGGCCTTTACAAACAGCCCAGGCCAAAGCCTAGCAGCAGTTCCCTTCTGGCAGCCTGAGGTGCAGGAGAGCCAAGCAGAGCAGAGATGAGCGGTGTGCAGCCTGATCACCCAAGGGGCTGCATCATGGTAAGGGTGGAGAGAACCCTGACTGGGAGGCCTTTGCAAGAGAACCAGGTGGGCCTAGATCCTATGTTATAGCCAGGAGGCTTATTGTTGTGTTACAGCCGGCTGCCTTATGGCTCTGTTTAGTTATTGTTATACCGGAGGACCGGGTGAGGCTGTAGGGGTGGAGGAGGCCTCATCAGGAGCTCCCCAGGGAGGTGGGGTGCTCCCAGCACCAGAGAGGGGTGCTGTATTGTGGGGCAACTGGACCCTGGCCCCAGAAGGGGCGAACAAATTGAGGAGCCCGGGGAGGGCACGTTTAGTGAGAAGAAGCCCAGCGTGGGCGTAGGTAGAAGCCCCAGGGGGGCAGGACCCAGAGAAAGGGGGCCAGGTAAGGCGAGGGCCGCCTGAGCCCAATTGGGAAGAGTCCCAGAGGGGCTCCACAGTGGTGGGGACCCCGGGGCCCATGAGGGCACCATAGTAGGGGTGTATTACCCCAGCCCTGACAAGGTGCACAGCGCCGGCGAGGGCACTGTAGTTCAGGGTGCAATACCCCAGCCCTGAGAAGGGGCAAAGAGGACTTTGGGGGCCAGGCATGGCTAAGGCCACCTGAGCCCCACTCTCAAGGAGCACCAGTGAGAAGCCCGAGAGGCTCGTGTTAGGCCCAAAGGGGAGCGCACAGGAAGAGAAGCCCAGGGTGGGGTGCTACTATAGAGACGAGCCCAGAGAGGGCGAGTGCGCGGAGGGACAGGCCCCAGTGGCGGGGGGCACCATCTGTGCGTGGAGAGGCCCCAGGAGGGGCGAGTATATTGAGCAGACCCCAGGAGGGGGGCGGATATAATTAGTAGGCCCGAGAGGGCTAGCAGATAGAGGGGCACCAGTTGTGTGACAAGCCCAGGGGCGCCAGTGAAGGGCGCATACGGGAAACTGACCAGATAACATCCGGCACATCTGCGAGGCTTGGGGCATGCTAAAGGGGAGGTTGGAGGCACACATAGCCCATAAGGCTGGGGTGCAACAGGTCACTCCCTACGGAACGGAGGACAGTATAAGCATAGCACAGTGTCCAGGGCGACAAGAGGCAGCCTCCCTTCTAGAACCATACAACAACAAGACGTGGCGGGCGAGTAAGAGGGTGCTGAACTGCCTACTTGGCACGGCAGGGGGCGCTAGAGAGAGATCACGGTCGCTCCTGCGCCCCCGCTCCGTGACAAGCCTGTTTGTCTTTGAGCTTCTAAACTTTATCTAGCTGCTATCATTCTTTATATTTAAAAAGATGCCATTGAATTCTGAAATTCCTGAAAAGTACCATTTCAAAATCAGTTAATCTAAAATGACTCATTTTCTGGATCTCAGCAAACATGCTGGATTTCTCAGATGATATGTAAGAGTACCACAGAACTGTTAACATCACAGACGGTTCAGTTTTCCTGTTTTAGAGTCACAGTGAAGAGATTACCATTCTTTATGGTTCTATTAAAGTCACTGCAATGCCTGAGCACGTTAAGTACTGCTGTAATTGGCAAAACAGTTCCCTAAAACCTAGGTAATCTGCCATTTTCTAACGGGATTGTTCCTGAGTAATTAGAGTTATTTGTTTAGTTCTAAAAGCCAAAAGAGCACTAATAATTCTCTACCAAACATCTCAATCTCCAAACTAATCTGAACAGTTAACTAACAGGTCAGATGAAATGTACATACCAGTTTGGATCTGGTAACCTGGGAAGCACTGATTGCA
The DNA here is from genome assembly GCF_052110815.1 of Crocodylus siamensis. Lineage (NCBI taxonomy): Eukaryota > Metazoa > Chordata > Crocodylia > Crocodylidae > Crocodylus > Crocodylus siamensis. The sequence goes on from NC_143405.1 coordinate 47,297, forward strand.
GGGTAGTTTGGTTCTTAGAACTAACTGGAAATGTTTGAGAGGACTGCCATAGCACTGATATTAGAACAGTTAAACTTTTAAAAGCCTTTCTATGGATCCACTGTGACACTATAAAACTGAAATCTTATGTAATCTACATTATCCCAAACCAATTAGAAACCAAATCCATTTCACCACTATGCAGTGAAATAGCATCTACACAGCTGTGTAAGTGCCAACGCTGGCATTTACGCAGCTATTTCCTGATTCTATTTTCCTGTCTGCCAAAATAAGGCAGCCGCAAAAGCAAAAGACCTTTCTGCCCAATCACCTAGTGGTTGGGGGGGGCCTTGCCCACAGAGTACAAAACCCAGATTTCTAGACCCTCTCACCAAGAGGGAGCTTGAAGCTGCACCTCTCACTTCACAACCACCAAGCTGTAAGCTAGGAATTATCCAGAGCACGTGCCAAATTGTCATAAGATTCCTAGGGACCTACTCAAATTGAGGAGGAAGGCGGCCTACTTTGCAGGTAGATCATGGGGCCAGCCGCCATTTTTGCAGGCTTATTCAAGCAGGGTGCGCCCCCCACCCCCCCATGCCTCTGATTAGCTAAGGGGCCCTGTTGACCTCACTGATGATGGGCTGAGAGGGCTGCCTGTTGTGTGGCCCCACCCCTCTCTGCCAATCAGTGGTGGGGGAAGAGGCTGCAAAATGGACAGCCCACTCAGCCAATCAGCAGCAAGGCCGCCAGGGCCCCTCAGCCAATCGGAGGCATGGGGGGGGGAGGGGCACCCTGCCACAATAAGCCTGCAAAAATGGCAGCCAGCCCCACAATCTACCTGCAAAATAGGCTGCCTACATCCTCAATTTGAGTAGGTCCCTAGGAATCCTATGCGGGAGCCTGTGCAGGAAAACAGCCTTCTGAGCATACACAAGTGCCACATAGGCCTGTAAAGGTGAAATAGGCTTTGATCCTAGGAATTAAAATTACTGTTAGCATTAAAAAGACTGACTTACATTTTACTAGCACAAAGTCCCTGAATTCCTGGTGATCTGTAAACACAGGTGGGGATGGAAGAGGTGGCCCAAAAAGAGGTACACTTTCTTCTGAAAATATTTTCAGCCTAATGAGGGAGAGAGAAAAAAAAAGCTATTTATTTGGGCTGAAAGTTGTCTACAAGAGAGATCAGATTTGAAGAGGCATCTTGTTCAAACAGGAACAAGAGCTAGAAACTGCTATTGGGAAATGTCAGCCTTTCTACATAGCTATCAGATGTCTCACTGGGTAGTCCCACAATATTCACTTGGGGTTAAGTTACGTTATTGTCACCCTTACAAGTACCTTAGTCTACAAGTACTTTATGTGGGACTCTTCCAGAACAATGTGCTAGTTAATGGAAAGCAGGGTGACCTGTGTCCTAAGTCAAAGTGGAAGCCAGGCCTATCCACCTCGACAGAAGTTGGGCTGACACTACAGCACACTGCAGTCCTACAAGAGCAGAACCGGCCATGAGGTAGTTTCTCCATCTGGCTGTGTAAAAGGCCTTTTTCATTGGTGTCTCTAGAAAACAACTGCCCTTTTTAGCTGTCAAGGGCATGCTTCAAACAGTTTTGCACCAAGAACAGCCCTTGGGCATATGACCCATTCTAAACATAATAAGGCTCTAGAACAGACACCATCCATGGGCTTTGCCTTATCATATGAGGGGCATATCTTGAATACTGTACATTCCATACAGTCATTTTGGGCTTGTGTACAGGAGATGATAGCAAGGTGCGGTGGAAGAATGTTACTGCCCTGTTTCCTAAGGGAAAACTAATTTAATTTTAGTTAAAATGTTGGGCATAATTAGCCCAACAATAATTAGCATAACATCCCTGATAGCTATTAGCTAACAATTAGAATAACAATAGTTCTAGCTCTTCTCTTTTAGAAGACACAGGGATGGAGCAGGGTTCTAGCACAGAGCTGTAAACAGTAAGAAAAAACTGAGAGGCAACTGAGGCTGTCCTTCACCAGTTTGTCAGCTAAAATAATCATGAGGGCTCCCAGCAAGCAAGCATGGTCCTAAAGATCCAGGATTCTGTGAACGGCAATCTTGCCTGCCTGTAGCATTTGTGCCTCAGAGGCATAATTAACGTGGACAATTGTATAAAAAAGCTTAACATTTCATTGACAAACTTGAAAGATAAAATATACATTGCCTCCTACACATTACTGATTGCACCCCTCCCCACCCCCCAACATGTTAAAAACAAAGCCTAGGTCCACATATCAAAGTAGACAAGGACCGAAGTATGACATGATATCCTACGGATAATACACTGGCTTCTTCTGGGAGCCTACATTGAATTAGGTAAGGAACAAGCAAACAAACAGAATGACATAACATAACATAGCTGAATCAAGACTTACTTAAGTTGCCTGCTTAGGCAGTACAGCACAAAGTATATGTGATGCATTATTTACAGGGAAAATAACCATTGGTCATGGACCCCGGGGGTCCACAAGCTGTCTAAGGGGTCTGTGAAAAATGGCTATAATCAGTCAAAAGTATGTGAGTACCACCACTTACAATTCAAAGGGGTCTGCACCTCCACTCAAAATTTTCTAGGGGTCTGCAAATGAAAAAGGTTTAAAACCACTGGTCTAAATGCTTTATGTGCAGGCATAGAACCATTAATCATTCACACTATTATGATGATTTAAACTAAAACAGTTCATGAATTTAAACAGGACCTGGAAGCAGCATCCTTTGGTGTGAATCCAGTCCACTGTTACTGAAGGATACTATGTAGTGTACTCCCTTTAAAAAACTGATTATACACCATGTGTATATGAAGACTATTCCAGAATCTGATTCTTCTGATGGTAACAAATCTTGTTTCCCTGGATTTCAAACTTAAAAATGTATTCACAGCCAGTTTATGCCCCTTTGTGTGGTTCTTTTCCCTTACTGGTAGTTTGATGCATCAGCAATGAGGAATAATCTGTTACTGATCCTGTCACATCAGACCAACAAAGTGAGCAACCTGATTAAAAAACCACCTACCTGTAACTATCATTTTGCTTATTATATCTCACTAAGGCAAAAATATCTGCCATGAAAGTTAAAGAAATTAATCCACTGTTTTCATGGATATGAAGTTTACTTGCATTTTGTAAATATCCACTTTGCTGAAAGTCAGATGGTGTGGTTAAATATAAAAATCACTTTATTACTTTTTATATCATTCTATACTATGCACGTATATTATTCTGGGAGAGAAAATGTATTGCATTTAAACACTATTTTTGGCAATCAAGCTAATTAATACAACAGTAACCACAACACTCTGGTCAGCAGAGACAAAGACAAGTTACACTCATAATCATGTTAGCTAATCATGCTTGGGTTTACTGATGAAGAAAAACTTTCCTTGCCTACAGTGACCACATAGGTGATTGATTTAAAAAAAAAAAAAGTTGCAATGTAACATATCCCTAACAAACACAGCTTTCCTGACATTCTTCTGGCCCAAGCTTATTAACATAGGTCCAAGTTGGATAACAAGATAAAGTACCAAAACTGCAGTATGATCTACCACCAGTTTTGACTCATGACATGGGATGGGTTCTAAACAAATGCCCACAGAGCACTGTTTAGCTTTCCTGCAAGTCTTACTACTACAACAAGTTTCTTCAACCTGAAAGAACCTCTGCATCGCTCAGTCCTTCTAAACTATAAACGGTGGCAAGGAAAATAAATCCAATGCAACTCTAGGGGCTTAAGGAAACTCTAGATAAAAACAAGGGGCCTTTTTTCTTTTTTCCCCACCATGAGACTGTGGAATTTGCCAAAACTAAGACAATCAGGACCTGTAGTTTTCCAGTGGAAAGCTTCTAAAGCAGCTACTGGAGTCTGTCCTGAAGACAGGACCAAGCTATTTTACCTGTCTCTCCAAACCCTGCAAAGTACAGGATCATTTAACCCTGCATACACTATAGACCCCAAATTACTACCAACAGTGAAGCTACACACCTTCATAACTGCATTTTTTCATTTTACTTGGTGGAAATAGGAACAAGACAATGAGCAGTGTGAAACACTAGCACCACTTCTGAAAAATAACATAGGGCATATCTGCAGCTTCAACTTACCTTGAAAGAATTAAGTATAACACAGGTCAGAAACTAGGCCTTGATCCTAAGAGAAGGTACTGCATCTACCATACTTGGTTATGGTATCTATCATACTTGGTAGATGCAGGTGCTCAGCAAAAGATAAGGATCATGCTCCAACCCTGACGGTTGAAGTTGCTTCCATTAGGAAAACACCATTCCCTGTAAAAATTCTGACCTAACATCAACTGGCTCAACAGCTTTCAGCAGGTCAGCCAGGATCACGTTAATATCATACGAAGGAAACTTTTTAACAAGTTTTTCATGAGTATTGAATCAAATCCCATATGATAACAAAGAGCTGTAGACACAGGGCCCTAACTTCAACACATTCCTTGCATTCAAAAACAGTCAAGTCAAGTGACTTTGGAGGGAAGTGCCAGATCTGGACTGGAAAGGAGGGGCCCACAGAATTTTAGACCAACCCAAGAACATTTTTTGAGACACAGTGTGATTTAGGACACCTTCATGGAGTAAGCAAGACTCCCATCTCTCTTTGGAGAGTTATGCCAACAGGGAAATAAATCCCACATTGCATGAGGAGGTACCTTGCTGTGATGTAATCATATATGTTCACACTCAGCTTATTAGGGTGAGTAGTATACTAACATGCTCCAGAACCTATTTATCTCATTCTAAAAGGTACTGTTGTAAAATCTGTCTCTCCTCCACTAACACCACAATGAGAACAAGGGTGCATGTTAGTTTTCAGTACATAAGAAGCTGGAACACAATTACTACCCACAGTCAGAAAAGAACTAGCAGCTTCAGCATCAGGGCGTGTCCATATTCTATAGTAGATTCTGGTGCGGGATCAGCCTGCTCATTGAGACACGAGTGCGATCTGTATCTCAAAACAAGGGATAAATGCTGTTTTCAGTGTTTGTTAGCCAACTTGTCCAATGACAAAGCAGCAAGAATCAGCATTCCCACTGTGCAAATGTTGCAACTGAGGCCTGGAAAGATGCAATGACTTGCCCAAGTCCAGCATCATTAATGTTTATATTATGGAAGTAACTAAAGACCTCTAAAAAGTAGGATCTCTTCTGCAATAGCCACTTTACTGACCTATGATAAATGAGATTCCCTCACACACAGAAATCTAAAAAAACCAAAACAAAACCAAAGAAAAAAAATCCATAACAAATGAATGAAACAAACAAGTGGAACAAGAAGTAAGGGATAACAACAATAAACCACATAATGAGGACTCAGAACTGGAATTCCTGACTCTCTGCCTTGCGTTAACTTCTATAAACCACAATGCCATATCATGGCATAGAAATGTCACTGATCATTCTGCATGTTTTACTTCAATGGGATGGAATACACACTTAAAGCAAACAGCTGATCTTTAGGTATTATGGGACAGCATTTAGCAGATGCTGCAAATTATTTTCACATCAAAAGTAGAATAATTTTATGAACAAATATTTTATGAGATACTTATAGAATTTTCTTGGTGAATCTGTCTGAAGAAATCCCCAGCGACATATACAAAACCATTTGTACAATTTGAAACCATCAAATATGAAACATTTGAAAACATCTGTACTCAAGCTACAGATTTCTTAAATGGTTCTGGAAAAATTTTCACAAGGTCAGCTTGGGAATAGAAAAATCAAGAAGTCTGTAAAGGACGACGGGAAAGTCCTCCTTTAAAAGTTTGTAAAGTCTGTAAATGGCACACACTGGGGGTCGGCAAACTAGTCTGCAAGCTAAATCCTTGCTGTACCACTGCACCCATCCCCTCTTCAGCAATCCCCTCTGCTGCACAGCCTGCTGTTCCACTGTGCCTATGCTCACCCTTGCTGCAGAGGGGATGGGATTAACAAAGTGCAGCCCCCACTGGTGGCTGAGCTCTGGCATCCATAACAGAGCCAAAGGCGGCTTGTACGTAAGCTTTAGTTATGTAAAAATACAAAAAACAGAAGGAAAAAAGATACGTGTAAAGTGAGAGCGAATCATGGATGGTTTAAATGCTGAAGAAGATTCATCCCCTTCTTGGAACACAATAGTGACAATGTCATTTCCAATATGCCGCTTCCTTTCTACCTGAAAAAGGAAAGACACCATCACTAACTAGAATGCAAACTTAAGCTTTACCAATACAGCAGAAGAACAATGATTCACAGAGAAACTGATAAAGATTATGGGGTTTTTTTTTTTCTATAATGGCAGTTGGCTGCAAACTGAAGCCCATGGAGGAACCATTTATAAAAATACACCATTCTGTTCCTTTCCTTTTTTTAACTAAGGCACAAATAAAATGAAAACTCCAACACTGGAGAAATGCACAGGATTTACACAAGGTTGGAATTACTACACATCTACAAAAGAAATCATATGCAGCAATAATTATAACGTATCTGTACTATCAATATGTTCATATATGTAAATATAACAATCATTAATATTCAAACAAGCTGGCTATAGACACTGGCTTACTGGCTGGTGAATATACCATCTATGGAAACAATGAAGTAATTTCAGAGCACTGGGAGCTTTTTTACATTTTAGAATAATTTTCAATCCCATTTGTAAGGACAAGAAATCATGACATACATCCAAATACATCGAATATACATGCATTCAATTACTTCATAGACCATTACGCTAAAAGTCTAAACAAAATGAGATTTCATTATCTTGAATTGCAGGACCATGAATCTAAACTTAAGCAGTTGCTGCTGAATTTCAGACTGAGCCACAAGAGATGCTGCAATCCAATTCATATCTTGTTTTAGAGATTAGTTACTGCATGTTCTCACATCCTGCTCCCCAGATAAGTCATGCAGCTTGTTTGGAGAAGGCACAATGAAAAAGAAACGATTTTTCCAAAGCCATTGCTGAATACTGGCCATAAGCAGCAGGGACAGAGGCTACTGGTCAGCACCACTAGCCCCTCCCTTGCTGTTCAGCAATTGCCAGAGGTTTAACCCCATCACAGCTGCTAATGAAGTATCAATCTGACAGCTAAACCTTCAGCTTTTGGCTAAGCAGCAATGCTGAGGGATGGACTCCACCCCTCCTGTGCGCACCCAGGAAGGTAGCACAGCCTCCAGCAGCCATTCTAGGCATCAGAAGTGCATTCCCTGTATGGAGCTGTTCATATGCAGATTGCCTAGTGTGCAAGAGCTCCGTAAATGCTCAGTCTTGCACTGCAGGAAGGTTTCTTACTGGAAGTGTATGACACTAGTGCTCTCTAATTAATCTACACTAATGGTTCTTGGTTTGCAGGTGGTTTTCAAGATACTGGTTCTAAATTCTAACCTCAACCATTACATTACAAACAGTCTGCTTTTTAGACTCTTTCCCTATGTCATATTACTTTGAGGTGCTCAAACTGTAGTCTCATTAACAGAAACAGGAGCTGGTGGTAGAAGAGGACAGTTATCTGTGGCAAGACAGGAATTCTAGTTAGAGCCTTCTTAGGTTAGTTCTTAGCATACTGCTGTTTTCAAATATAGCAAGAGATATCCAAGGCAGGTGGTGGATTTTAAAAATGGCGAATGTCAGAAGCCAGTATTATTTATTTCCAACTGGGCATCATAAACAGCTCTTGAATTGAACTTTGTTCATTGCAAAGCACTTTGGAACCTTGAGATGAAACATGCCATGTAAGTGTAACCATTCTTATTTGGCAGTCATAGAATCATAGAAAATCAAGGTTGAAAGGGTCCTCAAAAGGTCAATCTAATCCAACCCCCTGCTCAAAGCAGGACCATCCCCAACTAGATCATTCCATTCAAGGCTTTGTCTAGCCAGGTCTTAAAACATCTGAGGATGGAGATTCTACAACCTCTTTGAGTAGTCTGCAGACTAAATAAACCCAGTTCCCTCAGCCTCCCCTCAGAAGTCATGTGCCCCAAGCCCCAAACCATTTTTGTTGCCCTCTGCTGGGATGGAGTGCACCATCAGGGATAAATGTGGTTGCCTGAATCAACAGGGCAGGCCCTATGAGGACAGGCTCCGCGGAGGACCTGAACCTCTTCAGCCTCCACAAGAGAAGGCTGGGGGGGGGGGATCTTGTGGCCTGTTATAAACAAGTCGGGGGGATCAGCAGGCATTGGGGAAGTCACTGTTCCCCCGAGCACCGCCAGGAGTGACCAGGAATAACGGTCACAAGCTGGCGGAGGGTAGATTTAGGTTAGCTATCAGGAGGCACTACTTCACAGTCAGGGCGGCTAGGATCTGGAACCAACTTCCAAGAGAAGTGATGCTGGCTCCTACCCTGGAGGTTTTCAAGAGGAGGTTAGATGAACACCTTGCTGGGGTCGTTTGACGCCAGTACTCTTTCCTGCCATGGCAGGGGGTCGGACTAGATGATCTGCTCAGGTCCCTTCCGACCCTACAAACTATGAAACTATCAAGAGATTTTAATCTTACATTTCAAAAACAAAGAACACTGAGAAACCAAAAGAAAAAAGAATACTAAAAAAAAATGTCTGTGGTATCGAGATTCACTAAGAAAAATAAATATGAAAATTGCATACTTGCTGCTTGTTCTCCTTTGAATATGGTAGCATTGTTGAAACATGAAACATAATCTCATGCCCTTGGTACACTGTGTAGACAGAGCATATTCCTGTTGTATCATCTGCAATAAAAAAGAAGTACTCTCAGCTGAATTATGCAATCCTGGCAGCCAAAGGGGAAAAGGAATTCTTGATTCTATTACTGAACATCCTCAGATCAGTTCCTTTTCCAATTCACCCTCTCATACTAGTTTGTTGTCTTTTTTTGAAACAGGTTGAAGTCATTTATGTTTTTCCCATACTGAATAACTTAAACTGTACATAAAGGCAGACTAGCAAAAGTAGAGCTATATCAAAATGAATATGCCTGCTAGTAGGTCCAGTCAACTTACCCTTACGGAATATTTCAACTGGAAAAATACTACTGTACTTACCACTATTTTCAAAGACAGATCTTTTTTTCTTCATTCTGCCTTTCAAAAAAAACAATCAGTGCATCTAACCCGGGGGCACAGTGAATGTAAAAAAATATGGCATCTAAATCTGAATCTTTTTAGAGTGTGCAAATTTGTTATACTAGTTATCAACCTGGATTCTATTACCATAACACAAAACATGGGCCTTGTTCACGATAGGAAAGACACAGTCCAGGAGGAAACAACACAGATTTGCAAGACCGAAAAAGGATGATAGGCAGACAAGGTTCTTTGGGTAGATGTGATATCTTTTATTAGACAGACCAAATAGTTGGAAAAATTGTTCTTTGCAAGCTTTCAGGCACAACCAACACTTCTTCAGGCACAACCAACAACCCTAAAAAGGATTAAGCTTTTCTCGTAGAAATTCTTCAAATTCCAGGCAAGGGGTTGGCAACATTTTTGGCCAGCGGGTCAAGAACACCCCAACTGTGACTCATGCCTTGACTTGGTGTGCCACAGACAGACAGCGGGGAAGCAGCAGGGGGACCACTCCTCAATGCTGGCAGCAGGTACACGTGCACCTCCAGGCAGAAAGCTGGGGAGGAGCCAGGATTGTGCTGCCCCAGCCCCACCCCCACCACATGCCCCGAGTTGCATGTGCACCTGCCACTGCTACAGAGCTGGTGACAGAGCTCCGGACCCCAGTGCAGCTGTTTGCAGCCTCCCTACTGTCTGCTGTAGCTGCCCAGAGCCCAGGTCAGCTGTGGCAGGTAGCCAGGAGACTTCAAGTGGCTGCACCGCGTTCCAGAACCCCAGCTGGGCTTCCATGGCAGTAGCGGCTGCACTTGCACCTCAGGGCACACAGCCAGGAAAGGGCCTAGGGAAGCGCAGCCCCTCTCCCACCATCTGCCCCAAGTCACGTGTCCAGCAGCCACAGAGCTTGGTGCAGCAGCTTGCAGCCTCTCAGCCGCCTGCTCCAAGCAGCCCAGGCTCCATAGCCAGTGGCAGCTGCCCAGAGCCCAGGTTGGCTGTGACATGCCTAGCAAAATGCCTCACGTGCCATGCTCTGGCACGTGTTTTGGGGGTTGCTGACCCCTATTCTAGACAGTGTGAGGAGGTATAGTGACATATTGGGATAGGAATGCATGCTGTACCCATGCTGGAGGACAAAAGTCTAATGCCTTATTAAAGGCAGTGTGGTGTCATATTAAGATGCTTGCCCATGCTTGCTGCCCCCTCCCCCAACACGGTGGAAAATAATATTGAAGGAACTTTTAAGGAAGTACAAAATGGCAGCCATGGGAGCGTAAGAACGAGAACAGTGCTGATTCCAATTCAGGTATGGGGGAAAAAAAGCAAAGGGTCTGAATAAAGAGAGAAAGAAACAAAAATTTTTAAAACTTATTTTTTAATTACCATAAAAATGTATGCCATACTCTATAAAGATTACCAAATATTCCATCCCTGAAGATCTTAAAATGGAAATAGATCAAGTCAAATCACTCTGCAGCAATTTGGGGGGAGAGAGATCCAAGGAACATTAAGAGGAAAGGGACTGCTGGAGGTGGATTAGAAGGAAAGGTAGTTTTCTTGGCAGGCAAAGAGGAGTATTTCAAGTAGACAAGACAGAATGAAAAAGAGCTCTAAGTTGAGAGTGGAAAAGCAGACAAAACAGCAGTAAACTAAGGGATTCAGAAGAACATAGCAGGAAGCAAGAAAAAATTGAAGTAGAGAATATAGCTGTGGAAACTGACTACAAAAGAGTTTCTAGGTGAGGTCCTTACAGATATATAAGCCCTGAACCTGAGGCTACAGATCTGTAATCCCTGCTTAGACCAGATTTAACACCACCTAGTCTGGCAATTCCTTGTTCTGCAATTTCCCTTTCAGGTCAGTTTTTAAAGTTTTGCTGCCTAAGAACAACGATGCTGACGTCAGCAATTACATCTCCATTCTTTACGTTGCTCTGTGCACCCTTTCACAGCATCTGATGAAGTAAGCTCCAGCTGCCAAAAACTTTATGCTATATATATTAGACATATAACTAAATGTATCAATCTATAACGATAGAGACAGAGATGACGCTAAATTAGTCTATAGGTGCAAATCTACTCTACCTTCTACACTGGGGCTGGCAATTATTTTGGCTGGAGGGCTGCTTAACAAATTTTGGTGAGCTGTCAAGGGCTGCATGGGTAGTTCAGCCTCTTGACAGTTGCCCCACCCCCTTGTTGCCATATTTGGACCAGAAGTCTGCTCCACTAACCCCATACCTTTGCCACCAGAAGCCCCTTCCCTTGCCCCCCAAAAATGGGAGGGGGTTTGCCATGTTAGAACCAGAAAACAACACAAATCATACACTAGAAGTCAAACACCTACTATAACATATTGTAATTTTATTACAAAAAGTAACTGGCATGATTTGTGTACTGTATATAGAAGGGATTGCATAGTAATTCAAAAATAGTCTCACTTTTATATTGTGTGTCGGGGGTATATGGTGGGGGGGCATAGGGTGTGTAAATGTGTCAGTGGGGGATGTAGAGGCAGGGTGTTGCTGCGTGAGATTTGCAGGTGTCACGGAAAAATCTTAAGTGTATGCTGCCAACACAGAAGAACTGGAACTGACATGCGCGGTTTAAACTCTGTGAGGGGGAAGTTCCAAGGCTCACCCAGCTCTTGCCCCCTGGGTGACCTGCGGACCTGTCAGTCATTGCTGACCTACTCTCCCCACAGCCGTGACAGCTAAAAGCATGAGGTAATCTGACTAGAGAATTCTTTGAGAAAAGTGTTCTGATTGGCCACTAATTTCACATAAAAGGTTAGCGAGCCCCTCCGGGGAAGAGACCCATTTAGCTGGAGACAGAGGCTGGTCTTCCAGGGACTGTCTTTCAGACTTGTTGGTCTCCTCCCCCGCTTGGCGTTTTGTATTGTTCTCTGTTGCTGTTTTACTATACCGATCTGTTGGCTGGCAACTCACCTTTGGCACCCATCATCGACCAGCGATCTGGATTATCCCTACTGCTTCAATTTTGGCTTCGTTCACGACTCACCTGGTTTTCGACCTCGGCTATCGCTTTCGACTATCTGATTGTCCTGTGGGACTGGCGTCACGACACCATCTTCGTTTTCATCTCAACGCGTTACAGTTTTTGTTCTGTTGTTTGTTTATCCCTGCATGAGCTGTTGACCAGCCCTGGGACTTAAGGAGTGGGCAGCCGCCCCTATCCCTCGCGGGGTAGATAGCACGGGCTCACTCCGGAACCCCGTGGGCCAACAGACCCCTCTGTTGTTTATTGTTACTGTTGACTGTAACTGAAGACATCGTTGCCTACGCATCGAAGCATAAGTCAATAAAATCACCCTTTGTTTAAGGAACCACACGCTTCCATGCCACTCACACTCCATCGCCAAAACTCCCGCCTGTTCCGTGCCCGATTGCCACCACCTGGCTGCACCACCGTGACCAATACCGTGAGCTTGGCTTGCCAGCTCCGGATTGACACCAGGGTGTGGGGAACTCCCCCCACACATTTCCCAACATGGCACACGGGCTCTGCTGCCAGCAGCAGCAGCAGGGAGGGAGCCTCAGGGAGCTCATGCCCAGCACAGGCACTGGCGCCCGGCAGGACACGGCTCCGGGCAGTGCTACATGTGGGGGTGAGAATCACAGCCTGCCTGGCTGCCTCTATCACGGGGGTTTCATGTCACGCACCTGCAACTCCCGCACCCCCACAAGAGAAGCCCTGTGCTGGACTCCACAGGAAAGCAGGGGACAGGACTCCCTCCACTCCAGGCAGAGTCTGGGGACCTGTGCAGCAGGGGGCAGGCAATGCAGCGGGCTCCAGCGTGGGGCTTCAACCACTGCAAGTGTGGGAGCTGCAGGCATGCCATGGTAGAGGCAGCAGCAAAAGCAAGCTGGGAACTGCAGGCCTGGGCTGGCTCCTGCTGCGTTCTGCGATTCCAGCGTTGCAGCCAGGAACCAAGCAGCACGGCACAGCCAGGCACCTCTCGGCAGCATGCTGTTCCTGGCTGCAGGGCCATCCCTGGGGGGGTGCAAGTCAGGGCAACTGCCCCAGGCCCTGTGGAGCTGGGAGGAGCAGCAGCAGCACAGAGCTGGGCAGAGCGGCGGCTCCATATCCAGCCACTTGCTGCTCCCCCCCCCAATGGTGGCAGCCTCTTCAGGTCCAGGATCGGAGTGGGGGTGGGGCCCTGCACGGGCAGATTTGCCTCAGGCCCTGCACCCTGCTCGGGTCACCTCTGCCTGGCTGCAACGCCAAAATTGCAAAATGCAGCAGGAGCCAGCCCTGCCACTGGCCCCAACTCTCACCCACTGCCACTTCTCCACCCCCACAAACCCCATGCCTGCCCCTGGGTTGCCTTTCCCCTGCCGCTTTCCTTCTTTCCCCACCCACCAGCGCTGTTCCCCCCCAGCCGCAGCTCCGCTACCACGCAGTTCCAGCTGCAGGGTTGGGACCATGCGATGCAGCAGGAGTACCACGTGGCTGCCAGCTGGGAACCATATGGTGCCAACTGGACCCGGTTGGCTCTTGTTGTGTAGGTGATCCTCCATGTCCTTGTGCCATTCTTACCTGAATTTCCCTCTCAGAATGAGGGAGGCAGGGAACAGCCCCAGGGTCCCAAACCAGAAGCCTCAGCAGACCTTGCTGCTACTGGGTCCTGCCACCAAGCTCCTCCTGAGCCCTACTACCACTGGCTCCTGTCATCTTTGACAGGCAGTCAGAGGCATATAAATATTAATTAATAAAAAAATTTAGGGGCCCCTTGGGCCAGATAAAATGGCCTGGTGGGCCAAATTCAGCCCACAGGCCGTATTTTGCCTACCTCTGTTCTACACGATATACACATGCCAGTCCAGTGACAAATTTGAAAAATTGAGTCCATGCTTTAATAGCTCTTTAGCAGCATTCCTTCTGGTCTTAGGCATCGTTTTAAATACCTATGTGGATGTTTGGTTGCTGCTGAGGATCTCCATGGTTTCTGTACATACTTCACTGAGGATTCTAACTCCTTTCAACACAGAGAAAACACAAAGCCTTCTTCCTACAATAAGTCCAGTCCTAAGTCTATCGCTATCATTTCTTACCAATTTTTTTCTTTAGTATTTGAATAAAGTAACTATACATTTAAAATGCAACCAGCCACAGAGTCTGAAATCTTACTTTTGGTGTCCAACCCTCCTCTGTAGCCTGTCCAGCCTTTCAGTGTAATTGTGTCACCCATAAGACTCAAAAATCTTTGAAAACTTTCACTTCCAGTTTCTACAGATGAAAGAAAAAAAAGTGTTAGGAATTAAAAACTTAATTGGTGAGATGGCTGCAACTGCAGATTGTCCACAATACAGGACACTGGGTCTAACCCCTGGGCATGCTCTGGCATGCGACATCAGTTATGCGACCATCTGATCTGAAGTCATTACATTGGGAACACTTGCATGATATTATTTACCATGACCAGAGCCTCAGTTTCTCTCCCTACAACTCAGCTGCGTCTAAGGCACTGGCCCCAGAGTAGAGTAATACACCCCAGAGTATGGCCATGAATTAAAACTCTGGTTCCCTACATTTTTCTTCATGTCATCCAAATGGGTAGCTATAGAAAAGCAACATTTTCAGCCTCGTTAAACAACACTCCCCACTTGCTAATTTTAGAGCAAGATGGGATAAAGATAGCCATCATGATGTACACACTTGCGAATCGGATGATAAAATGGGAAATGCAAGCAACCTTTTGGTTCCCAATAGCCACATCTTTAAATCCTTGAAAACTTATGGAGATTTTGTTTAAAATTTGGCTTGTGTACTTGAGCATACGAATTATAAACAAAAACTGAAAACAGCACTGAGACCAGAATCTGGTCAAAGTTTCAATCTTTCAAACCCAATATTTTTCAACTTAAAATTAAATATATACATATAGGCCTCATAAAAATATAATGAAAGCAACACCCAAAAGCCTGCCAAGTGATGAATATAAAAATTTACAGGAATACTTAAAAAAAAAAAAGTTTCAGAAATTAGAGTTATTTCTTATAAATCTATTCAATAACAATCTCTAGCTCTGAAAATTGGATCTAGCAACTGTTCTATTGAACCAAAGTAATTTACAAATATCTTCAGAGCTTATTGTAAATAAAATACATTTGCAGTATCGGAAATGTATTTTTGTGCCAAGATAACTGAAAGAGTCAGGCACTTTTGCCACTATTTTAGGCACATTTCACATAAACACCAGCTCATCCTTACAGTGGTTTAATTCTGCAGGCTACTGCAATGGAGAGCAAACCTACCATGAGCATAGCGCTAATGACCACCTCTTTTCTGGCTCCTCCATGTTCAATATACAGGTGTGCTCCTATTGTATTTCCAAGGTGGCAAACCAAAATACTCAGCTATCTGAATAAAAGTAAAAAAAAAATGCAGACTCACCATTGCTGAACATTTCATCATCCGTAAGCTGCCCATCTTTTGCATAAAGAACTCCAAACTTAAAATTTACAGAGCCCTGAGAGGGGAAAAAAGAGACAATATGCAACACAGACAATATTAAAAAACAAACCTTTACGATTTTTCCACTAAAGATTTGTATATAGTTCTTTCTTGCAGAAGAATAAGTCTGTGCTACACAACTACTCAGATTTGTACTTTTCTCTCCTCATTTATCCAAATTGCACATCAAGATTCTACTCTGCACCTCAACATGCACAAGGATACTTACAAAAATCCTCAGCTTTCATGCCCGAAGTACTTCATACTACTGTACTTTGTGCATGAAATAACTGATCTTTCTAAGTCATTGTAAACAAATACAAAGAAAATTTCCACTAAGTGGGTTTTGTGAGCTCAAAGCATTCAGTCTGTATTTACCTCTTGCTCTTCTAGAACCAGTAGATCCTGTAAAGAGAACAGCATATTTAGCATTATGATCTACAAAGGTGTAACTGCTTTATTTTCTCTACCTTTAAATTTAAAACTATTTTTTCAGAACAAGTACAGTTCAAGAAACTTTGCAGTACCACAGAACAAACACATCATGAACTACTGCAACGGAGTACCAGCTAGCAGAGTGCATGTTTAATGGCTTATTTTTTCTTCTAAACCAAGGCCATCCAACTTTAGTGACTGGGGACCACACGGCACACAGTAGAGGCCACTTGCTGTGGGAGGAGGCCAAACCAGCACAGGCATTGCCCATGTGGGCACTTCCCTGCCCCCCACTGCACTGCATGGGTGGGCCCAGGTACCCCAGCCCCACCTTCAGTTTTCTAGGCCACACCCATGTTCCCACACAACAGGCTTTTCTGGGACTGTGAGCTGTGCCAGACCACTCTGTCCCACCCCTGGGATAAGGTAGGAAGTAGAAGCCAGAGGGAGAGGGAGCCTGGAGCCTGTGACTGCTACTGCTGCAGCCAGAGAGGTGGAGGAAACCAAGTCAGGGGCCAGAAACTAATCCTTTGGGGGCCACATGCAGCCCATGGGCCACTGGCTGGACAGTCCTGTTCTAATTAATTTATAGGCCAAAGTATCAAAGGAAAATACGAGCTCTTGCTTACCTTTTGTATCTCAGGGTGAAGAATTTCTCTAGGGCTTTTTTCAAATTTGTCAAGGCTCATGGCACTGAAACACAACAAAAATAATTTTTGTAGAAGGGCATAGATACTTTCAATACTAGGCCATTAATGATGTGCTCCTTTGCACGAGGAATTAAACGAATCATTATCTTTGTAGAACCACAGAAAATAGGGATGGAAGGACTTCCAAGGGATATCTAATACAAGCATGATAAAGTATACCTAGACAATGTCTAACAGATAATTTTCTACTCCACTCTTTAAAAACATCTCATGGTAGTGATGCCAAAAACTCCGTAAGGCAGCCACTTAACTATCACACGTTTTTTCCTGATTAAAGAGCAAACCTAGGCTGCAACAGAGAGAGCACCAAATTGTAACTACTAGACCACCAAGGACTTCTGGGTGATATATACCAAATTTATGTGATTTTATCATAGATACTTATCCCTTTTCCAGAACAGATTTGGGTGGCCTTACCTTTAGAGAAAGATACTAGTAAGGTATTGCACTGTCACAAATTTAAACCTTATTTTGTTTGCAGGTAAAGTTCTAGGCTAAATGTTACCACACTGAGCCTTTTAAGACAGCATAATAATGCACATTTTTGGTAAACTTTTCCTCGCTCTCCTGTAAAATAGCATTTGGAAAGTTCAAAATAAAACCAAAAAAATATAGGAAAAGATAAAAATAGTAAGCTACACTATCAGTGAAACAGAAGAAACCTCAAAGCAGAAAAATATAAAAGTTATAGACTTAGACAAAGTTACAGTTTTGTGGGAAAAATTATTTGTTGTTATCAACATCTCTATATGCAATTTTATACATCATCTCTAGTTTTAATTTACCCAACCAAAAAGCATTTCAGTACACATGAGATGAAGCCCTTTCAAGGCAAAATGAATTAGTTGGGAGGAATGGAAAACATAGGACACAGAAAGACTTCACTTTTGTTTTTTAGAACCTCAGCAGTTCATAATTTTTTAAACAGCTACTTTGTAGTTCAGTACTTCTCCACCTTTTTCAACTCAAAGCACCCCTTTGAAAATACCAACTCTTAGCTTTCGCTCGCTTCTTTACCATGTAAAAATAACAGCAATTATTCTGTTGCAAAAAAAATATTTTTGACACCATATTGAACTCTCTGGCTTCATCTTGTGAATCATGTAGGTGTTTGCACAACTAACACTGCTATTATTGCATGACATCTCTAAAAGGATTCCGTGACACCCTAGTTGAGAATCACTGCTCTAGCTCTTGTGGCCATGACAAAATAAAAACAAAACAAAAACAAAACAAAACAACACTTTAAAATGATAAGTATACTTAATGTAGTAAAGTTTGCAGAGAACCTGAAACAATATAGCAGCTCTGAAAGTCATGAACTGCCAAGGTGTTAATTCAGATAAAATATATATTCTAAACAGTAACACTATCAACTAGTGCACCGCAGGTAAACTAGGTGACAGGCTGGGAATGTGGGTAGAAGACACATACATTAAGATGCTTAAACCTATTAAAGACACAGGGTGATTTTTGTAAAGCTTGCAACTGATTTTAATCACTAAATGGAGATTCAACTTTCAGAAAGTTGGTAACTCTGAAGAAAAAAGTCCCCAAATGCCAGGTGATATCCCAGAGACTTTGTTTTTTTGATAATGTTGAAGTCTTCTTGTAGCCATGAAGCTCCAGGAAATATGTGAGAGGCAAGGATTTTTGTGGATATCTTTTACTGGACCAGCTACATGGCTGGGATAGACTTAGACAAAGTTTGTTTGCCCTGGCCCTCCACTTAGCTACAACATAGTCTGAGTCCTCCCCTAAACTGCAGTTTCCTAGGCCTGGTTTCTCCTTTTCTCTCAAACATCAACTTTCCAATTTCAGTTTTTAACTGGAAATTTCTCTCTCTCCCCAAAGGAACTTAGAATTGGACACATTACCATGGAGACACGATTTTGCATTCTTCAGCACTTATAATGAAAGCTTTTGTATACATGTGTACCTTCACTGATTAAGAACTGTGTTCTTTGTCTCACTGAATTCTACATTTATAATGAGAAATATATTAACAAAAGTTTTTGAATGACTGAAAGAAAACATCAACATATACCTTTAATAACTCACTGGTGAATACTTACCTTAAAATAGATTTCACTGATAATGTTTTTGTGGGACTGTAGGGTAGGCATATTTTCTGAGTACCCTATAAAAGGAAAAAATACTAAGAGACTTTAGAATCAAATATATTGACATTTTCTATACATTTAACTGTGAACATTACTAAAATTTAGCAACCTAAAAAAGGAAAATAATCATGAGCCACAGCAACTTCGGTTTTACTTAGATATCTTTATTAATGACATGAAAAGAGGTAAGGAAGAGTAACATGCCAAAAATGGGGATGGCACAAAATGGTTTAGGCAAGTCTAAACTAGAGAGAGATGCAAAGAACTTCAAACAAAACTAACAGCACTTGATGGCCAGCATGAGGGCTGATGAAATTAAACTGCAGACAAGTTCAGACCAATGGCCACTGGAGGGAGCAGCTTAAACCATGAAGTGTGTTCTAAAATAACTAATTTGGAAACATACTAAAGCATATATGTAGACAGCTAAAGTAATATGCTCAGGTGCTTCTGTACTGCCACATAATACAAAAGAAAGAGAAAATCAGTGATACGACATAAATAAATATTTTACATCATTAGACTTTGGCACTCACTAGTACAAGATCTGAGGGCTACAAGTTCAGCATGAAGCAAAAAAGAATAAGCTTCTTGTCATCACCTTCAGGGCTCTTGCCACCTACGATTCCCTTCTCATCGACTGTGTCCCCTCTTCCCACAATGCCTTACTAAACACTCCCCTGTGTCCTTCCCATTTTACTCCTTGAGTGCTGCCCCATAAGCCCTCCTCTTCATTCTTGTCCCTGAAGCCACATAGCTATCCTCTGAACATTCAAATCTCTTTATAATGTGTCCACTGATGCTTGGACCAAAACAGTTTAGACCCTTAGTATTATTTACAGATCTAGATGGAAACTCTGTGGAGCAGAGCATCTCTCCCCTCTTCTGTTTTATGCACTGTTAACCATAATGACAGTGCTTGGACTTTAGGGGGCTCAAAGGCTTCCTGTAGGTGAACTTAACCAAGATGACAGAAAATAAATATTCATAGCATGGTTCCTTCAGAGAAAGCTTTTCCATATTTCCTTTGGGGTTTGCTAGTCCAGTATCTGTGACGATCGCTACATGGTAGCTAAGGAATAACATTAAGGATGTTGTGATACAATGGAAGAAAAGGAAATGCACTGTAGGGGAAGTTCAGACAGGCAGTCATTAGGATCTGTTTCTTACTGTTTTCTTCCAGAGAACTGAGCGGTATTGCGGGACACGTTGATTGTTTTGGTCAGAGAGTACAACAGACAAAAAGAAAGGGTTCTTCTCTGCATCTGTACCTACATAATTCTGATGAACTGTAAAGAAAACATGAAAAATGTTATCAAATGTGAAAAAATTATAAGGAAAACTTCCTTTTTACAAGAGGAACTTTATTATTATTAGGATACCACCAGTATTTTACACAAATCCCCCTACTCATAGCACCACTGCTGAAACTGCTGTACAAATCTCTTCACATGATCAAAGCAAACTCTTCTCTGATTTCCTGCCATTCACCTTTCCCCAACGTTCTGGGGATAGTCACTTGCCATTCTTTCTGCCCCACTAACTCCACCACCTTCTGACTACTACTACTTTTTTAATCCAATTTGTTTCCTCATTTCACTTATATCTATGGTCTCATCTCCCTCTAAAACCTATTGCCTTACTATGCCACTTACAGTCCTTTTCCTCATGTATTTGACTTACATGCCACTCTGCACACAAAAAAGGATCATAGAGGCTTATTATGATAAAAGGCAAAATATCTTATTAAACCAATAAAAATATTAAAACAAGATAGCATAATAAAACAAATTATGGGATAGTAACAGACAGTATCATTATAATTATTAGACTTTAAAAACTGAGAGGGACCTATTGATTTATCCAACTACATCCTTACAATTCCAAGGGATTACATAATCCAATATAATTCCAAAATAATCGAACCTAAACTTTGAATCCGTTTTTAACAAAGCTCAAACTTTTGTGAGGTGCAATTACATTAGTTTTTAACAACAGGCAAGGGTTTCAAGCACATGTCTTTATTCTGTTAGGGGTCAGAAGTTGAAACAAAACTTCAAAATCCACTTATAAAACATTTCTACCAAAAGGAAAAGGGGTGGTACCAGAATTACTGCAGAAAAATCTGATATGACAAGACTG
This sequence comes from Crocodylus siamensis, assembly GCF_052110815.1. NCBI lineage: Eukaryota > Metazoa > Chordata > Crocodylia > Crocodylidae > Crocodylus > Crocodylus siamensis. Next base: position 68,256 of record NC_143405.1, read on the forward strand.
CGGATTTTAGGCTTCACCCTACCTAGTGAAGCATCAGCTCTAGAGTTCATGCTGTACAGAATAATTAGTTGTTGTGACAATATACTGCTCTGTGTATGTCTGAACTGTATTTATGGGATGGGTACAAACTGTTCAGGAAGGACAGGTAGGGGAGAAGAGAAAGAGGAGCTGTGCTTTATGTAAAAGAGCCATATGATTGCTCAGAGCAACAGTATGAAACTGGAGATAGGTCTGTTGAAAGTCTCTAGGTTAAGCTTAGAAGGGAGAGCAACAAGGGTGGGGAGGGGATCTGCTATAGGCCACCAGACATGGAGGAAGTGGTAGACGAGGTTTTCTTCAAACAGCTAGCACAAGTTTCCCGATCACAGGCCCTGGTTCTCAAGGGGGACTTTGATCACCCTGACACCTGCTGGGAAGGCAATGCAGCAGTCTGCAGGCAATCCAGGAAGTTTTGGGGAGTGTTAGTGACAACTTTCTGGTGCAAGTGATGGAGCGGCCAACTAGGGGCTGTGCTCTTCTTGACCTGCTGCTCACAGACAGAGAAGAATTGATGGGGGATGTAGTAGATGGCAACTGGGACAGCAGCAACCATGAGATGATTGAGTTCAGGATCCTGACTGACAAAAGGAAGTAAGGAGAGCACAAGAGTAGGGACCCTGGACTTCAGAAAAGCAGACTTTGACTCCCTCCAGGAACTGATGGACAGGATCCCATGGGAAGCCAATATGAGGGGGAAGGGAGTGCAGGAGAGCTGGCTGTATTTTAAAGAAACCTTACTGAAGGCAAAGGAATGAACCATCCTGATGTACAGCAAGAAGAGCAAATATGGCAGGCAACCAGCTTGGCTTAGCAGAGAACTCTTTGGCAAGCTAAAACACAAAAAGGAAGCTTACAAGTGAAAACTTGAAGACGACTAGGGAGGAGTATAAGAATATTGCTCGGACATGCAGGGATGAAATCAGGAAGACCAAAGTGTAATTGGAGTCACGGCTAACAAGGGACATTAAGGGTAACAAGAAAGATTTCTACAAGCACACGAGCAACAAGAGGAAGGTCAGGGAAAGGATGGGTTGCTTACTGAATGGGAAAGGCTACTTAGTGGCAGATGAGGAAAAGGCTGAAGCACTCAGTGCCTTTATTTACCTCAGGTCTTTACAAGCAACATCAGTCCCCAGATTACTGCACCTGGCAGCACAGTTTGGGGAAGAGGTAAGCAGAGAACAGCAGTGAAAGAACAGATCAGGGACTATTTAGAAAAGCTGGATGTATACAAGTCCATAGGGCTGGATGCAACACACCCAAGGGTGCTGAGGGAGTTGGCTGACGTGATTGCAGAGCTGCTGGCCATTGTCTCTGAAAACTTGTCGCGATCAAGGGAGATCCCAGACAATTAGAAAAGGACAAACATAGTGCCCATCTTTGAGAAAGGGAAGGAGGGTCCAGGGAACTACAGAGCTGTCAGCCTCACCTCAGTCCCTGGAAAAATTATGCACCAGGTCCTCAAGAAATCCATTTCTAAGCACTTGGAAAAGAAAGTGATCAACCAGGAACAGTCAGCATGGATTCACCAAGGACAAGTCATGCCTGACCAACTTGATTGCCTTCTATGACGAGATGACTGCCTTTGTAGATGTGGGGAGAACAATGGACGTTGATGTACCTGGACTTTAGCAAGGCTTTTGATGCTGTCTCCCATAGTATTCTTGCAAGGAAACTGAGGAAGTACAGGTTGGATTAATGGACTGTAAGGTGGACAGAAAGCAGGCTGGATCGTCAGTCTCAACAGGCAGTGATCAATGGCTCATGGTCTAGTTGAAAGCTGGTATCAACTGGAGTGTGCCAGGGTTTGGTCCTGGGGCCTGTCTTGTTCAATATCTTCATTAACGATCTGGAAGATGTGATGGGATTGCACCCTCAGCACGTCTGCAGATGACACACCAAGCTTGGGGGTGGGGAGGGATAAGATTCAGGGAGACCTCAACCATTTGGGGGATTGCGCCAGAAATCTCATGCAATTCAGCACGGACAAATGCAAAGTCCTGCACCTAGGATAAAAGAATCCCATGTACCACTACAGGCTTGGGACCAACCAGCAAAGCAGTTGCTCTGCAGAAAGTGCCCTGGGGGTTACACTGGACATTAAGCTGAAGATGAGCCAACAATGTGCTCATTGCCAAGGCGGCTAACGGCATCTTGCGCTGCATTAGCAGGAGCACTGCCAGCAGATCGATGGAACTGATTCTTCCCCTCTATTCTGCACTGATGAGACCACATCTGGAGTCCTGTATCCAGTTTTGGGCACTACAGAAAGGATGTGGACAAGTCGAAGAGAGTCCAGCAGAGAGCAACAAAAATGATTAGGAGCTGGGGCACATGACTTCTGAGGAGAGGCTGAGGGAACTGAGTTTATTTAATCTGCAGAAGAGAAGACCGAGAGGGGCATTTAATAGCAGCCTTCAACTCCCTGAAGAAGGGTTCCATAGAGGATGGAGCTGGACTGTTATCAGTGGTGGCAGATGACAGAACAAGGTGCAATGGTCTCCAGTAGGAGCAAGGGAAGTTTAGCTTGGATATTAGGAAAAAAACACTCATTAGGAGGCTTTTGAAGCACTGGAACAGGTTACCTAGAGAGGTTGTGGAATCTCCATCCTTCGAGGTTTTTAAGGCCCAGCTCAACAAAGCCCTGGCTGGAATGATCTAGTTGGGGGCGGTGCTTTGAGCAGGGGGTTAGACTAGGTTGCCTCCTGAGGTCCCTTCCAACCCTAATTTTCTATAATTGTATGTGGTATGTCTTCAGATTATAAAGACTTTGAGGCATAGGCCTGATATGGTCTGCCAGTCCACCTTCTATACAACACTGTTCGAGTTTCCTTAATACAATTAAAGTTCATACCATGCACTTCTAAATAATTACAATTGTTTAAGGCTATTTACAAAAGTTTAATTACCTTTTCCTAGGAAATATTTGAAATACCATCTGGTGTGATACTCTGGATTTTCCAAGTGCACATCTGTTCTGCACCATGTACCTGGGGTATAATCTGTATTCTGGAACAAAAACAAAACTGGAAAATTATTAGCCATTAACATCTCAACATCAAAAGGAGGAAAAATAATGCAAGAAAAAACAAACAAAAATTGTTCAAATGCCACAAAGGAGTTTGATCATTTTGCCTATTCTTTATTTGAAAGCATGAGGTTGATTTAGGAATCAATTTTTTATTCAACAAAAATAAACATTTCTTATGACTCGTCTAAAACCAAACATTTTCTCCATTCCTTCAGACTTTTCTCCCTGGCTCTCCCCCTTTGTACAACTGAGGTTTGGATGGCCCCTTAATACTCCACCGACAGTGACAGTAAGTTTGGATGCAGGAGTTATTGCTAACTAGTAGATTTTGAAAACTCTCTTCTAAAAGTTCTGCCTTGGGATTTTTCTCCCTAACACAATCCTCAATGCTTTCTGTCATGGCAACCCATGCTTCTGGGATGAGGGAATCCCACTGTAGCCCTGCTGGCAGTAACAAGGGGTGTATGAGTGGAACATAGGCCCCAGGCAGTGATTTAACTGGGGTGCCACAACAGTATAGCCTGGGATGCAGCCACAGCAGGAACAGCAGCTTGCATGCCATACGACTGATACTTGGTACTCCTTCCCTCCCTGCAGCTCTCATTGACTGGCTGCATAAACCCCCTAAACTTGACCCTCAGCAGAAGTCCAGCGCAAAGTAGTTATTTTGCTTTAAAAATCATACCCTATCAATTTTAAATTAATTTCCCTATGAATTTCCTGTTTTAACAAATCCTCGGGGAATAATCACACTACCTCCAGTACAATCTGAAAATAGATGTCATTTTAGCCACCGTCTCTTGTCATGAGGACCTTCGTTCCATATTCTGCTCCATGATTTTAGACAGAACAACCTACTTGCTGTTTTAAGTACAGGCAGCCCTCGGACTTACGACACAATTGGTTCCTGAAAACCGTGTCTTAAGTCTAAACGTTGCAACTTGGAACCAATTTTGTCATAAGAAACAATGTTATAAATGGGGGATTGCTTCCTGAACCAAGGTCCGATACTCTATTTTCAACAAAAATACCCCAGAATTTTGTACTCGATCAATTATAGATGAGTAATATAGTTACATGAATGTATTTATGTTGTAAACAGCAATCATATTGATTTGGAATGACTCCTTTGAGGTGACTTTGCTGAACTTTTTGAAAGGCTCTTGGTTGGACTTTTTAAAGGGTTCTGGGCTGGAGTCTTCTCAGGAGTCTTGGCTGCAGGTTTTTCTGGAGTCTTGTCTGCTTTCTTAAAGGAAGTGTCCAGGGAAGTTTGGACAGATGTTCTCCAGGGAGATGAGCAACGCAGTGAATTTGTTTGCTGGTGTGGCGTCACATCGGGTCAGGCATTGTAAAGTCAAAACTGACGTCATAAAGTTGAAACAGGGTGTCAATTTATAAACCTTGCGACGGACGTTGTGACTTGAAACGTTGTAAGTTGAGGACCGCCTGTATTTTATGAGGCCTTGTGCCCAGCTGTGCCTGGCCTTGTACACAGAAGGGACCTTATTATTCCCTTTTGCACACCTATGAATAAATAAGCACCAGGGCAAACCTCATACTTCCCTGGAAACCAAGACCACTTGGGCCAAGGCCTCAAGCAAACTGGTGCAGTAACTGGAATGACATTTGCAGAGGAAGCGGGCCTGTCTGACCAATGCTTTTAGGAGTGCCTACTACTACCATGGGTCCTTGCCACAGATTAACTTTACACCATAGCAAAACCCTAAATGTTTCTTTCATCATTCCAATGCATTTTCAACACACAGTTCTTTTACTATTTCATGGCTGCAATACCATTTTGACGCTTTATGTAGAAATATTTAATCTTTTCTCTGATTCTCATGTGCAGCTGTATTATAAGCTATTGATATTTAAGGACCAGCACGGCATGCCAAGACCAAGGTTCTAAGCAAGGAACAGTATCCAAGTTTATCCCAGATTACCTTTCAGTACAGTAATAACATGGTAGTAATTCAGCTGCTTTCCAGTAAGAAAGCATAAGCACTGCACGTTAACATTCAGTAATACTAATACTGGTCACTTTCTTATAAAGAAGCACAAACTACTCTGTGCCAATGAACCTAGAAATGGCCTGAAGTTGCCATGTTGAGAAAGCAACAGAAATGGCCTGAAGTCGCCTGTTGAGAATGCAAGCAATGTGTGTCACTACTGCATAAGAAAACCTGGCAGCAGAGACACTGTCACACTTTCAGCAGGAATTCTAAAGCTTGGCAAGTCATGGTTACTAGGTCAGTGGGTAGATAAGTTTTTATCGTGTTGACAGTGTAAACTATTATGAGCCAATTTTCCATTTCCGCATCATAACGCCTGTTGTAATTGTAATCATTTAATCTCAGGTGTACCTGAATGACATGAAGAATGTTGTAATTCTAAAGTTTAAGAGCTTACAACCGACCAGGGCTAGCCAGAACTGAATTAATATCCAATCCAGCATTCAACTGATGCTTTACAAGGGAAAGTTTCAGAAAGCTAAAAGCAATGGGTTTGGAAAAATCATTTACATTTTTCTGTTTAAATTTACTGGGAGTTTTTTTAAAACATTTACCTATGAAACATTTTTCCATAATTGAGGACACAAAAGGTCACACTGGTTAAAACACCAGCATGAGTTAGTGGGAAGAAAAAGCAGCTATAAAAACAAGTCATATAACAGGGTCAGACTCACCTGGCCCTGTGTGCTGGAGGAATAGCATGTGGGTGGTCTGTATGCCAGATCAGGCCCACAGACCACCCCACAATCCCCACACCAGATCCAATGCATACAGCACCCACTCAGGCTGGTCTGGGATCCACGCTACACACAGCACCAAGCCAGGCAGAATGCGCAGCATCCACCCCAGCCAGTCTAGGATGTGCACTGTACACGGTGCTCTGAAACAGCTGGAGTAGGCACCACATGTGGTGCAGTCCTGAAGCAGCTGGGGTGGGGCATGGGGGCATGCAGCACAGTTCGCAGAAAGGGCACCGCAAGCAGCACAGTCCAGATGGGGCAGGCACTGCATGCAGCACAAATCCCTGATCTACCAAAGCACATGGTGCATGCGAAACGCATCTTGGACCCTGCCCCTGGAGCTGATCCAGAGCATGTCATACATGGATTGACTCAGATCCAGGGGCAGCATCAGAGGCTGGACGATGGAGCTCCACAGGCTGGGATCCAACTCATGGGCCATATCTTTGACACCCCTCTTAGACACTGAAGGACTGAAGGAAGAAAGAGGAAGTAAGTGATCACTGATAATGAATATAAATTAACAGCCAGGAACTGGATAAAATAAGGGAAGAAAAAAAAGTACACAACGAGAAATCTACAGTCAAAGGGAAATGCAACAAAGAGCTTGCTTGTTTGTTTGTTTAAAAGAGGTTTATTGGCCCATTGCCTGACCAACTTGATTGCCTTCATCATATGATGAGGTGACAGGCTCTGTGGATGTGGGGAGAGCAATGGACTTGATATACCTTGACTTTAGCAAAAGGAATCCTTTTGCTTCTAGACCAATAAGGCTATAACCTGGATACCTGACTTTAGCAAGGCTTTTGATACAGTCTCCCATAACATTTGCACAGGCAAGCTGAGGAAGTACGGGTTGAATGAATAGATTATAAAGTAGATAGAAAACTGACTGGATTGTCAGGCTTCAAGGGTAGCAATCAATGGCTTGACGTCTAGCTGGCAGCCAGTACCAAGTGGAATGCCCCATGGATCAGTTTTGGGGCCTGTTTTTTTTCACTATCTTCATCAAGGTCCTGGAGGATGGGATGGAATGCACCTTCATCAAGTTTGTGGATGACACCAAGCTGGGGTGTATAGTAGATACACTGGAGAGTAGAGCTAAAATTCAAAGAGACCTCAACAAATTGGAGGACTGGACCAAACGAAATCTCATGAAGTTCAACAATGACAAGTGCAAAGTCCTGCACTTAGGACAGAGCAATCCAATGCAGTAATACAGGCTGGGGGCTGACTGGATAAGTAGCAGCTCTACAGAAAAGGACCTGGGGGTGACAGTGGACAATAAGCTGAACAGGAGCCAGCAGTGTGCCCTTGTCACCCAGAAAGCTAACAGCATACTAGGCTGCATTAGTAGAAGCGTTGCCAGCTGATCAAGGGAACTGATTCTTCTTTTATTTAGCACTGGTGACACCACATCTGAGTCCCATGTCCAGTTTTTGGGCCCCCTACTACAGAAAGGATGTGGGCAAATTGAAGAGTCCAGCAGAGGGCAATAAAAATGGTTAGGAGCTGGGCACATGACTTCCGAGGAGAGGCTGAGGGAACTGGGTTTACATAGTCTGCAGAAGACAAGACTGAGGGGATTTAATAGCATCCTTCAACTCCCTGCAGGGGGTTGCAAAGAGGATTGAGTTAAACTGTTGTCAGTGTTGGCAGATGACATAACAAGAAGCAATGGGCTCAAGCTGCAACTAGGGAAATTTAGGTTCGATATTAGGACAAACTTTCTCACAAGGAAACAGGTTACCCAGAGAGGCAGAGGAGTCTCTATCCTTGGAGGTTTTAAAGACAGCTAGACAAAGCCTTGGCTGGGATAAATATAGTCGAGGACGGTCCTGCTTTGAGCAGAAGGTTGAACTAGGTTACCTTTTGAGGTCCCTTCCAATCCAAATTTTCTATTATTCTACTAGATGGAAATAGTAACATTTTCAATTAAAATACAGAAAAATCAGAATCATTCATTCATATTTTTGTTCCATATTTGGGGAAAATACCCGATTATGTATCCAGGTTATCAAATGATGGTGAAATGTTTCATTTCCACAGCAAAGCCAGACACTTTCACATCAGCACATCTACATAATCTGCAGAGGTGACAGAGCCCTTTGGACCATTAATGTTGATATTCAATAAGTATGGAAAACTGGGGAAGTTTTAGAAGACCTAGCGTACCTACCATTGGTCCAATAGTTAAAAAGTTAAAATAGTTAAAAAAGATAAATCAGACTGCCTAGGTAGGTGGTCCACAGTGTATTTAATGTCAACCTGATACCAATCCCAGGGAAAAGAATAATGGATTAGGACTCAACAAATTAAAGGAATACTATACAATGAATGTCAATCAAAATGTGTTGAAGTAAAAAAAAATCTTGCTAAAAAAGCTTAGTACTTTTTTCATGAAATTACCGATTTGTTTGATAAAGTGTTGGTGTACCATACCGGATAAGGTATTTTACTTGAAACTGCACAACACTCTGATAAAGAAGCTGAAATAATCTATTACTTCGGAAGTCAGGCACAAGCAAGCAACGTGTATGATCTAATATAAAGTAATGCATCCAGGAAGAAAGAATTCTGACCATACTTACAGGATAGAAAAATGTTATCTGGGGAAGCAGCAATTCTAAAATGGACATAGGGGTCATAGTGCATAATCATATCAAAATAAGTTTCCGATGTGACTGTGGCCAAGAGGGCTACCTTTGTTTTTGGATGCATAAAAAGGATTATCACAGAGAAACGGGCAAGTTATATTAACAGTGTATTTGGCAAAAGTGTGGCCATTACTAGGATGCTGTGTTCAGCCCTGCTGTCTACAGCTGAAGAAGAATTTTGGACAAGATGTAGGAAATAGTCACAAGAATGATTAAAGGATTTTAAAATATGTCATACTATGATTACAGATAATTTGATCACAGTCTATAAGTACCTATCCAGAGAACAGAAATTTGACAGAAGGCTTTTCAATCCAGGAAACAAAGCAGCTAGAAGGATCAGCTAGATACAAACCAGGCTATAGCCACTGGAACAGTTTATCATGGGTTGTAATACATTTGCCATCACAAGGAAATTTTAAATTAAGGTTTAATGTTTTTGTCAAAGATGCACTCTAGGCCAATAAAGAATTAATTTGGAGTTCTCTTGACTGTGCTATATGGGAGTCAGACTACATGGTCATAATGGTCCCTTTCTACTTCAAAAACAATATAGATATGACATGTATTCTGCCCTACGGAGTAAATAAACCAGAATAACCACCAGGAAGGCTACTATGGTTAATTGAGAGAGTCTTAAATATTTTCCTCACTTCATTTTTTTAAGTTAACTGGATCAGTCTGAAGACCATTTGGTTTACTATGAGTGAAATGGTGCAAAATACAGAATCAGTAAGATATTTTAGACATCCCCTAAAGTCGGACTAAGCTACCTTTCTGTAAGATGTGACATTTGCAGGACGCACTATTATTAATGTGATTTAAAGATTGCATTAGTAGTCTTTTGAATGACTTGCATAGATCATCAGGACTTTATTACTTGTGCAACTGCTTAAAACCCGTTTCTTGCCTGCAGACACTAACAAGCCTAATTTCTTCAAAGTCAAATGTATACAGCCTCAATTCCTGTCTCATATGCTTTGAGTATATAGAAGACTTAAAGCCTACTTGTTAATAACATTATAAATCATACAGAGATTGTGACTTTACTACACTTTTTGAATAACTTTTTTTTTTCATCTCTGTGGATTGTTTGATACAGAGAGGCAAGGATTTTTGACGATATCTTTTATTGGACCAATTGTATAGTTACAAGAGATGCTAGACAAAACTGCACAGCTGTCCCAATAAAATATATCACCACGAAAACCTTGCCTCTCATTTTCTGGATGATCACAGCTATATTACTCCATACCTGTCTGATGCAACACGTGCAATTGTATTATAGTGCATTCCCATTCTGTTTTATGTTTCAAAAGAAAGATCCATTATCACACAATGTTGTCAGAGAACTCAACAGAAAACTTGCAGTATTATGAAGCCCCTTTTCCAGGCAGTGCAAGTACATTGCTAAGGACAGGTAATAAGCACTGTTTCTAAATATTTGGGCAGTATTTTTTTTTGCTGGACGGGAAGGGAACTTGTGTAAGTAATAGATCCAATACTTATATAGAAGTGCTCGTATAAAAATGCCCAATAATTTTTCCTTGAAAGTTAAGCAGTTACAAACTTACCACCACATTTCCTTATTTTTATAATTACTTTCATGTGTGTGATGCTTGAACAATGTTCTCCAGATATTTCCACTTTCATTACTTGGTAAAATTAAATGTTCAAACTAATTAAAGAAAAGTTGCTGAAGTCTGTCTTTTGCCAAACAGTAACAGGCATAAAAAGTTATATCCTGACAAAGGCCTTAATTTTCTAACATCTTGTCACCTAAGTGAAGTCCACAGCTTCAAAATTTAGCCATTTATCTTGTCAAAAACATGTTCCACATGCAACAATACTGAACTAACTCAGTTGCTCAAATCAATCAGTCCTTTATTCTGATTCTGGCAGAAGTCAATACCAAATGCTTCAATATACCCCTAACCCACAGCACTACTCTGTTCTGCTAATTTTGTAATGATTGTTGGGGGCTCCTTTCCAGCTGCAAGGTCACCACATTGTGTTCTAAAGCAGGGGTCAGCAAGGTAGGGCCTGCACACCACATCTGGCCCACAAACCCTTTGATTCTGACTCTCAGACGTGAGGCTTTAGCAGAGTTTGGCAGTGGGGGACTTCGGCAGCAGTTTTTCTTCCAATGCCACTGTGGAGAGAAGTCACAGCTCTGGGAGTTCTCATCACACCACCACGGAGAGAGGCAGTGGTGGTGGTGGCCAGGTGCTAGGGCTGACCCTCCTCCAATTCAAGGTGGGTCATTCCAACCTGCAATCTGAAAAGGTTGCCAACTGCCATTTTTAAGTGCTGATTTGCTCTGACCAATACATGTGCACATGAATACTTCTGAGGAAAATACCCTGAAAAAGTCCATCCAGAGCAGCCAGAAAAACATCCGACTATTAAACATACAGCACTTAGCCGATTTACTGAGAGCATTGTTAATATTTGTATCTGTAAAAGGAAAAGACAATAAACAAACAGAGATCTTCTCTTACCTCGTCAGAAGAGCCATTTTCTACCCGGAATCGTCCAGCTCTTTGAATGGCTCCATCAGCATCACTAGATATAAGCTGTAAAAAAGATCTTAAATTACTTGTTCTAGTTTCAAAAGCCCTTGCCTAATCAGAAATTAAAACATGACCAGCCAAGTCTGGCTTTCCCCATTACAGCCAATGGTATGTAACTTCAGTAGAAATCAGGTCAGTTTAGAGCAGCTTCTAACAGGGACTGGGGAAAACCAAACTCCCTCTGAAACACGTTCACTGCAGCTCTAAGATCTCTTACAGGAAAAAGAATTCTTTTTCTTGCCTTATGGAGCTACTGCCCACTAGTAAGAAGCTTTATCTCAAGTACTGACTGGGCTGACATGTGAGCTGCTTATAAAGAGGCCTGAACCATCAGAAATGTTGTTTTGCTAAATGGGTATCAAACAAAAGATACAGTTTTATCCAGCACTAGAAGGATAAATGGCCTGGATTATGGCAACACGCAAACTACAGCAGGAAGAAAAGGACAAGGCATTTGCAGTAGGCCCAGCTCAACTTTGATTCAAAATAAAGTAACCGCAATATGTGATAACATTTAAAGCCACATAAGCAATGGGCTTCCCGCCCCGTGAGCAGGACCCCAAGTAGGTATGCTCTGAGAGGAAAGCCAGGGAAGGAGAGTTAAGTGCTCTTCTTGTGGACAAGGTCCCCTGCTGCCAGGTCTACGGAAAGTGTGTTGGATTTTTAAACCAGGACTATCCAACTTCTAAAGGACCAAAGGCCACATGCCCCACATGCTGCAACAATGGGCCCCCTGCTGCACTGTGTGCAGACACACCCGACCCTTAACTCCCTCACTGCTGGCTCCCCCGCAGCCTGGACAGTGCTGCTCGGGCACAAAGCGAAAGCCAGAGGAGGCAGGCTGCTGCTGTAGCCAAAGCAATGGGAGCAGCAACGGCTAAGTGGAAGCTGGGGCTGCATGTTAAACCCCCAAGGGCTGTCAGTCAGACAGTCCTGTTCTTAGCAGTGCAGTATGCCCTCATTCCTTTGCATAGCCATGATACTACAGACTGGTGGGGCCAACAGCCAGCACAGCTTTTTTCCCTCATCAGGCCCCACTGGACTCAGCAGCAGGCTTTTAAAACGTAAGGATTACCTGTACCTGGACCAGTTTATTTTCTCTGGCAGTGCTAAATACCCCTTAAAATCTGAACAGAAAATCCATTTTGTCAGACCGTGAATATAGCCTACAAATTTCCAAGCACAACCCGTAAACACAGACAGCCCCAGTTCCAGCAGCTTCTGCCTCTCCCAAGGCCATTCCTCAGTCCATGTTGTCAAAAAGCCACATCAGCACTTTCTGATGGAGTCCTTCCTCGTTCCTATCAGCAGCAACTCCCCAGGCTTCCCACCTGGGAAACATCTGTTCTGCCAGGCACTAGTCATGGTCAAGCCCCTCAATACTCTCCTTGGTCCAATAGTTTCTGCTATCTAGCGGAATAAGTTTTAGTTCAAAGTGCCCTTTAAGTTAGCAGGTAGGCCCCTTTATGACTACTGTCTCTCAAATCCTTTCCAGCTCCCTAGTCTAGGGGCATTTTTACAATTGCTCTGGGAAGGGCCGGGGTGGGTGGGGGGTGGAAAAGAGCACTTTAATTAGTGAGTCATGCTAATTAAATGTGCCCGAGCGTCACACGTATCAGCATCCCCCCACGCTGAAAAATGGTGGCAGGGCACTTTGAACTAAAACCCATTGAACAAGCTTTAGTTCAATGCTCCCCACTGCCATTTTTCAGCACAAGGATGCTGATACACAAGATGCCAGAGTCTGCTGACGCGTGTTTATTTCTGTGAATGAACTGAGTCTGCTCCGATGCACTGGATTTCCAGCACATCAGAGCCAGCTCCCTGCACGTGTATAGGAACTCCTTAACGAATACTTTGTGTCAGTATTTCACCAGTCCAAGGGTGTTAGTCTGCTTGAAAGGATACAAGATGATTGAGGTGGGGGTGATCACCCTCCCATAGTTGGCAAAGATCTTGTGGGAAAACATCTAGAGGCTGGGTATCTACAAGTCAGCAGGACTGGATGAACTACACCCAAGAGTGCTGAAACAATTGGCCAACTTCATTGTATGACCTATGGCAAAGCTATTTGAGGATTCATGGCACTTGGGAGAGATCCCAGAAGACTGGAAGAAGGCCAATGCAGTGTCTATCTTCAAGACAGGGAGAAAGAACCACCCAGGAAATTACAGACCAATCAGTTTGACCTCTTTCCCTGGAAAAATCCTGGAAAAAGTTATCAATGTATCCATTATTGATAAGCTAACTGAAGGCAGTATTCTAAATGGCAGCCAACATGGCTTTGTTGTGGGCAGGTCATGCCTGACCAACTTCATTTCCTTCTATGATCAGGGACCGGGACTTCCCCACCTTGATGCAAGACGGACTCGAAGGGAACGCCTCCAGACCTCAGGTTGGGGAGGACCGGGTTAGAGAGCTTCTGGAGGGGCTGGACGTCTTTAAGTCAGCGGGTCCAGATGCTCTCCACCCCAGGGCGTTGAGGGAGCTAGCAAGGGTTATTGCAGGGCCCTTGGCACGGCTTTACAAGTGCTCGTGGTGCTCGGGCCAGGTGCCAGATGATTGGAAGATAGCCAACATGGTCCCCATCTTTAAAAAAGGGAGGAGGGAGGACCCGGGTAACTATAGGCCCATCAGTCTTACCTCAATCCTAGGGAAACTCTTTGAGAAGATCATCAAGGAGCACATCTGTGATGGGCCAGCTTCAGGGATGATGCTCAAGGGCAACCAGCACGGTTTCATTAGGGGCAGGTCATGTCAGACCAATCTGATTGCCTTTTATGATCAGGTCACAAAAGCACTGGATGCAGGTGTCACCGTGGACATAGACTTTCTGGACTTTAGCAAGGCCTTTGACACCATCTCCTACCCCATCCTCATTAAAAAACTAGGCGACTGTGGCATTGATGCCTACACAGTCAGACAGATTGCAGATTGGCTGAAGGCTCATATTCAGAGGGTGGTGATGGATCCGTCATATTTGACCTGGGGGGGAAGTGGGCAGTGGAGTCCCCCAGGGCTCAGTCCTTGGGCACACGCTGTTCAATTTCTTTATCAGCGATCTGGACAACAGGGTGAAAAGCAACCCGTTTAAATTTGCTGATGATACCAAAATTTGGGGTGAGGTGAGCACGCCAGTAGGGAGGGAAAGACTGCAGGAAGACCTGGACAGGTTGCAGGGGTGGGCTAACAAAAACAGGATGCGTTTCAACACTGACAAGTGCAGGGTGCTGCACCTGGGCCATAGTAACCAGCAGCACACTTATAAGATGGGAAACTCCCTTCTTGAAAGCACAGAGGCAGAAATGGATTTTGGAGTCATTATTGACTCCAAAATGAACATGCGCCGACAAGGTGAGGTCACGGTTGGCAGGGCTAACCGGACCTTGTTGTGCACCCACAGGTGCATCTCTAGCAGGGCCAAGGAGGTGATCCTCTCCTCTATGCGGTACTGGTCAGGCCACAGCTGGAGTAATGCGTCCAGTTCTGTGCGCCCCACTTCAGGAGGGATGTGGACAACATGGAGAGGGTCCAGAGAAGGGCCGCTAGCATGATCTGGGGACAACAGGGCAGACCCTACAATGAGAGACTGCGGGACCTGAACCTGTTCAGCTTCCACAAGAGAAGGCTGAGGGGGGACCTGGTGCATGTCCATAAACTCACTAGGGGGGACCAAAAGGGTTTGGGAGAGACCTTGTTTCCCCGAGTACCCCCCCCCCACACACACACATAACAAGGAATAACAGCCACAAGTTGTTGGAGAAGAGGTTTAGATTAGACATCCACAAGAACTACTTCACGGTCAGGGCGGCTAGGATCTGGAACCAACTTCCAAGGGAAGTGGTGCTGGCTCCTACCATGGGGCTCCTACGTGGCTGGAGTCATTTGAGCCCAGTTTTTCTCCTGCCCAGGCAGGGGGTCAGACTTGAAGATCTACAAAGTCCCTTCTGACCCTACTTCTATGATTCTATGAACTTGCCACCTGGATAAGGGAAATGAGGCTGATGTCATATATTTGGATTTCAAAAAGGCCTTTGACTTAGTCTCCCACAATGTTCTCATGGTAAAATTGGGAAAATGTGGCCTTGACTACTTTATAGTCCAATGGCTAGGTAACTGGCTCTGAGATAGGACCTAGAGAATATTAATAGGCGGAACCGAGTCAACATGGCGGAAGGTGACCAGTGGCACCCCACACTACTTGGACCAGTGCTTTTCAACCTGTTCATCGACAATTTGTATTTGGGTGTTAAAAGCGACTGTCAAAGTTTGCAGACAACACAAAATTATGGAGAAGCACAATCATGCTTGAGGACAGGCTGTGGGGACAGGCTTGAAAGGTGGGCAGATCAACACCTGACAATGTTTAACACAGAGAAATGTAAAGTGCTCCATCTGGGGAGAAATAATCCACAACAGACTTACAGGCTCAGTGGTGCTACACTTGCCAGCACCACAACTAAAAGAGACCTAGGGGTCGTAATAGACCACAGAATAAACATGAGGCACCAATGTGATGCTGTAGCTGGCAGAGCAAACAAAACACTGGCATGCATCTACCAGTGCATCTCAAGCAAGACCACGGATGTCATCCTCCCACTCTAGTCAGCCGTGGTGAAACCACAGATGGAGTGCCGCATCCAGGTCTAGGCGCCGCACTTCAGGAAGGATGTGGAGAAGCTTGAAAGAGTCCAAAGGAGGGCCACGCACATGATTAGAGGTCTGGAGAGCAGGTCATACAAGGAGAGACTGAAAGACAAGGAACTGTTCAGCCTGGATAAAAGAAGACTTAGAGGGGACTTGGTGGCTGCCTATACGTATAAAGAGTGGGGGGGCATCTGTTCACCAAGGTACCCCAGGGGAAGCCAAGAACCAATGGCCACAAACTACTTGAAGATCACTTCAGATTGGACATAAGGAGAAACTTGTTTACAATATGAGTGCCTAGTAGGGATGTGCGAGACAGCCCCTATTTGATTCGGATTCAGCCTGAATAAGGGACAGTGATTCAAGTCGTTGATTCAGACCACTGCCCCCATTTAATGCGGCCGAATCCAAATCTGAAGATTTGGAGAATCAGCAATTTGGACATAGACACAGCTTTAAATGTTTTACATACCTTGAGGTATCAGGCATGGCTTGTGAACACTGCAATACTGGGGTGGATGGAGCATGCCACAGGAGTGCAGGGGGGGCCCTCCATGCGCTTGGCAGCAAACCCAGTCCACTTCCGGGGTGGCTGGAGAAAATGTGGGGAAGGGGGGAAGGGCACCCCCTGCCCAAATTAAATTTGAAGATTTGGCCACCAAATTGGGCCAAATCTCCGCCAAATCAGGGACTAAAGTTTCGCATAGCCCTAGTGCCTAGTGTCTGGAACAGACTCCTACCCCCCACTCCCCAGAGGTGGTACAATCACCTACCCTGGAGATCTTTAAAAAACATCTTGATGTGCACCTATTCACACCAAGGTTCTCTCCCAAAGAATGCAAGTCTTTAGGACCTTCTAACTTGGCATTGCTGCAGTCTATACACTCTGCTGTAGGTAACATTGTCTTGATCATGCAGTACTATAGTCCTACAACCGGGGAGAAAATTTGTTCTCCCTCTTCTTTGGGGCATCCTTTTGGATATCTGAAAACTGCCATCACGTACCCCACTTAATCACCTTTTCTGCAAGCCTAACAGGCCTATTTGTCAACCTTTCCTGGCATGACTTGCCTACCAACTTCTTTTCTGTTTCTGTCATTCTTTCGGAGCCTGTCTACCTTTGCCACATCCTTCTAAAAGTGCAGAGTCCAGAACAACCCACAATACTCTAAATGATACATAACCAGCATTGGACAGAGTGGCACTATCACATCCCATGTCTTTCGTCAAATATTCCTTTTGATGAAACACAAAATTGCATTTTCTTCAGCAACTGCAGAAAACTGCTGATTTATGTTGAGCCTGTGATCCACCAAAACCCTAAAATCCTTCTCAGAAATGCTGCCTTCCAGCCAGGTAGCTCCCATCCTGTATTTGTGTTTCTGATTATTCTTCCTTGGGTACAGCACTTCACATCTGTCTGCACTGACAAAAGTGAATACTTTTATAATGGATTCCACAAACTCCCAGTTTCTATGGCAGAAAGTCTCTCCCTTACCTGTTGAAGACTTCCTAAAAATACAAATGATAAGATGAATGGTCCCTGTCATTCTTCTGTATGGTCAGCAATGGCTACCTCTATGCCATGGCTCCAGCATACCACAGCTAAGACTTTCTCAATTTATGTCCTGCCTACCACTTCAAATGTCTTTCAAATGCAGTGGTGATGCGTAGGGGGTGCACAGGGGTGCCTGTGCACCCCTTGAGAGTGCTGGTGCACCCCCTGATCAGCTGTGCTCACCGCTTAGGTGTTGGGCAGGGGGGAGGGCCAGTCCTCCCATCAGTGCTGGCAGGGGTATAGCCCCCTCCCCCCCCCCGCCTCCCCTCCCAGTGCCACCATCACCATCCACCTCCAGCACAGCCCCAGCCCAGACCCCTGCCGGGAAAAGGCCAGTGACACCCTTGGCCCCAGTGGCAGCCCACCCTCACCCCACATGCAGATCTGGGGACACATTCCTCCATGCCCCCCAAGGTGCATGCAGCAGCGGGAGCCCCCCCGGCACACACATTTCCCGAAAGAACCACTTGCAGCTCCATTCTGTGCTGCACCCTGGCTGTGCAGCACCTGCCCTGCCCCAGCCCCACTCTGTCCCTCACCATGGGGGCCTTGATCTGCACCCCCCCACTTCCCTCACAACAGACTTACCAGCTAGACCCAGCTACTCTCCATACTGCCAGGCTGTGATCCTGGCTACCAGCATGCTGCAGCTGCATATATACACGGGGAATTTATCAGCCACATTATCAGCCACATCAGTCAAAAAAGCTGATTGCCAATACTGTCAATTTCCCTTATATTGATGCCGATACAATATGGGACCCACATGTCAGTGCACCTCAACGATAAAAGATATTACGCTACGAAATACTTGCCTCTCACAAGATTGGACTGATAGACAAAAATGACAAATCAAAAGTTTAAAATAAAGCAGCTAAACTCACTTTGCATTTTTCATATATAAATTGCTGTTTCCCTTGCTATAGTTGATATCGTCTCACATACAGTAAGAAATGAGGATTAGTAATTAGTGGTGCAACTGCTATTGCAGGGTAAATAAAAAAATGTGAACTGAATTAACCTTTAACTAAACATGGGCTAAGTTCAAACATGGCACCCAGAAGCAATACATTCTGCGGCATGATATGCACCAGAGTTTACTGCTTCGAATTAACTGCACATGTAGACGTGCCCAGGTTGAAAATAACTGACTGACCATCCTGATCATACAGTCTGCAATGACAGCATACAACACTACTGATTCCAACCATTCTATTAACCTTCACAGCACTAACAACAGCTTTAGAGCAGGGGTTGGCAATATTTTCTAGCGTGGGGCCAGAATGACGCAGCGTGGAGCAGCAGCAGGCTACCACTTCTCCCAGCCACTGCTGTGACTTCTCCCTACTGCCCAGCTTCAGCGCAGCACAGGGACAGCTACCCCCCAGCCTGAAGCCCCAGGCACTCGGCAGTGGTGCAGCACATTGGCAGAACCTCCTCCCACTGAAGCCATAGCTCTGTGGGTCAGATATAGCCTGCAGGCTGTAGGCTGCTGGTTACCAGTTTAAAGTTTTTGGTTCTGCAGCATCTTTTCTTCACATCACCTTATCACCCCTGCCAAGAGCTCCATGAAACTGGTAATAAAGAATTTATATATATCACCTTCATTAGCCTTAAAACACCGTTGTCTCACTAAACAATCTCTCTCCATACCCCATCACACCCACCTACTCAACTCAGACAGGCATGGATGACTTATTCCTGGTTAACTATCCTCTGTTTCAAGAGAACCAAAGTGGATGGCATTGTGACCTAAATCCTATTCCACTTTTATTCATGTCAGTGGGCCACAGAACCCAAACTGTGTGCATCTCCATGTGTGGCAACAAAAGATTACCCAAAGTCCCCAAGTACACATGTTCCTCCTAGAAGTGAAATGGAGGAGGAGAGTGGCCCTCCTACCTTGTAGCCAATGGCACTACCATTGGGTCACTTGCCCAGGGAACTGAAAAATCAGTTTTTCTCCATATCCTTCACCCAGAAAGAATGGGTGTTGTACCTACATCTCCTACTTCCCAGAAAAGAGCTATATAATCACCAGGACCCCCCTAGCTCTCCTCCTAAAGTTGTTCCCTTGGGCAGTTAGAAGGGGAGGAGATGAGTAAGCCAGAAATAACTTGACTCAGGAAGATGGATGTTCCCTTAGAAGGGCAGAGGCCCTGGGTTCTGGGATCTGCCTCCCAAAACTTTTCTGTACCTCGCATATCAGTTAGATCAGCATTTCCCAAACCTTATGAGTTTATGATCTGTTGTGGTTAAAGTCAGTCACTCTCACAGCCTATTACTAAAGCTGCCACTTCCCTAATCACAGATTCCTCTCACCAGCAGGAATCAACAGCAATTGGCAGCAAGGGGAAGCAACTGAGGAAGGGAGGCATCACCAATTACAAAATGCCAGTACTACAGGCTTCCTAAGGCCAACGTGATTAGAAGAGCTGCTGCCAAGAATGAAATCATTTAAATTCCAAGCAATGAAAATGGCAGGTGGCTATGTATGAAATCATAGGTTATTTAATCCACACCATACTGCTGCGTGTGTCCTGTTGCACTGCATGGCAGCTCCATAAAAGAACCCACATGCAGTTGCACTATCAGTTGAAGCACCCGTAAGTCAGCTATATGCACCAGGAGATGCACCACCTTCCCACAGTGGTACACTGATCGTACAACATCATCCTGGAGGAGGTGGGGAAATCAGCAAGAGCAAAGAAAAGCAACTAGGTCACATGCAGTACTTTTTTTCTAGAATCTGTTTTGACTTTAGCATGGTACTAGTAATATGACACAATCAGTCAATTAAACACATTCAGAGCACCAATTAGATTAGTAGTTTGAAAGAAGACTTTTCCTATTACCTACAGACAGCAAGAGCATACCAAGACACACTGGATCAGAGAAATAATGCTGGTAATTTTTGCTTATAGAGAACAGAGGAGGGAAAAGAGCAGGACAGAAAAGAAAAATAATAATAAAAAAGAAAGTTGTAGGAACCCCTTTCCACAGATCTGAACAACTGTAAAAGCAGAAATCTCACACATTCATTCCATTATCCCAATTATCTAGCTACCACCAGGGCTTTGCCTGGATAATCCTGATTACACATTCCTGATAAACTGTTAACATAAACAGCATGTATCTGCATATGAAATAGCAGCAACAAGTCACTAGATAAATGTGTCAATCCTGCCTCACCTTCCCTGTTATAAGATGTGTGCTGGGAATATTTAAATTTATTTCCTCCCACTCTTCAGAAAATTAGGTAATGCAAGAGTCCTGTTCACAAACTGTGCTATATATATTAAGCTTCAGCCATTTCTTGGTTAACAATAAAATGTTTTTAAAAATTGTTTTAAAAAAAGTCAAAGATATAATGCATAAACTTGAAATTCATCTAGAGTAAAGCACAATTAGGTATAAAAGACTAATTGCATAATGGTGCGTGCGAAGAAAGGACATATATTTATCATGAAGAAAACTGAAGACCTTTCCACTAGGTTTCTCAATGCACCTGAAAGCAGGGCTTAGTTTTTCTCTGCTGCAGCCGCAAAGTAAAACAGCAAAAGTTAAGATTTTTAAATTCAGACAAACTGAAAACTACCTTTTAATTGTAAGGCTGTATTTTCATTCCTGCAGCACAGAAGATACTTTTGTCAATCCTGCCTTAAACTATATCCTAAATTTTCTACCTTGGAATGAAAAGTCAGCATCACACTTACTCAAAAGACACGAAAATAAAGTGAGGGGTGAACGGCACAGCAACGGTTCCAATTAGAAAGTGCTTAAGCTGTTTCCTTTTGCATAACCATAGTTCTGTGAAGACTTGCAAATGCATAGCAGCCCCATCCAAAGCCTAACCTGATTTCAACAGCTGTGCAGTGGTATCGTGGTAAGACTACTAACAGTCAGGATTGATAAAAGCAAAATCACGAAGAGCAATTCCTTTTAACTGTAATATGCTCCAAATGACCAGAAACATGTTAAAAGTCATTGTTAAAAAAAGAACGGATTTCTCATGCATCAGTAACTGAAAAACCACCCCCAAAAAACAAAACAGTATGGTCAGCACAGATTTCACTTGCTGTCCTGAGCCACTTTTGAGTTACAAGACAGGAAAAATGATACCTAAAAAACCTGAAATATCTTATCTATAATTTTAAATGAGAAAACTCTAAATGTTTAAAATGCTGTTTTAAAAGGAATCCTCTGAAGGCAGCACTTCAACAAAGAAAATGCCAACTCAACCTTACTGTACAATTAATGGGGGAAAAAGTTGCCTGCATTCAGATAAGGTTGCTCATACTGGTAATTGTTTTTTTAAACCAAGAAGAGTCATTATTTCTCACTTCATTAGTAGCCTGAACAGATGACAAAGACCCAGCAGTAATCTGCTTTCCTCAACGTGAAGAAAGAATCACCGGCTGAAGCTAAAGTAAAACACAAGGCAGAATGATCCACAAACTCACCACCCTGCTGGAAGAGAAGGGGACACTGACAGGAGTTAGGTTGGTGCTGAGCCAGTTGCTACCCTGCAGGACTGAGATACCACTGCTGAAAATACAGAGCAGTGTCCTGCAATAAAGCAAAGCCCATTAAAGAGTGCAAAAAAGAAAGTCTGCACTTTCTGATAACCTGTGAAAGATAGGGGGGAAGAAACAACTCATGTGCATAGGTACTACACTTCCACTTACTGGCAAAAAGAGGGCAAGGCAACTACAGCAGCAGAGGGCAAATGAGCAGCAAAAAGAGGTTAATTATCAGGCTACAAATGAATAATGGAGAAGAAAAACTGGTACTAGACCTAACAGCACCAGAATTAAACTAAAGCAGGGCTGTCCACAGGCCACACATAGCCCCACAAAGGACCAGCATTCTGCTTGCATGTAAGCCCACCTGCTTACACCTCTCCCACTGCCATTCCATGGGGAGGGTGTGTACAGGGGCTGCATGTTGCCAGCGTAGTCCAACGGGCCAAACACCACTGCACTGCCCATGTGGCAGGGAGGCCCCTCCCATCCCCTACTATACAAGCAGGGCTGGGTGAAGGCCGTGCCAAAGTTGGGCAGCCCTACAATACAGCAAACCCGGTTAAAGAGTGCAAAACAAAAACAAAAAAACAAAACAAAACAAAAACAAAACCTGCACTTAGCTTTAAAGGAAGCAACTAGGATTGTAGCCATGATAGGACCTGGAGTGAGGGACAAGACACCTGTTGCCCCTCCAGAGTCTGCAGAACTGATGGAAAGTGCCCTAAGCAACCTCATGGACCTCAGGAACCAGAAGCAGAACAAAAACCACCACCTTCTCTGTCCTCCCCACTGCTGGGAAGGAGCTGGCTGTGGGGAGGTGGCAGCAGGGTGTTAGAAATGGAGTATTGTTAGAAATGCACAGCTTGCATCTTGCACCTGATAAGAAAGAAACACTGCCAAGGACTTTTTTCCTTGCCCAGCCTTGCCACAGCTCTTCTTATACTAAATCGCAGACTCTTCCCCAGCTTCTCCCTAGCCTTTCTCATGCAGATTACAGAAGCTGGAATTCAACTGACTGTGTCCTTGGAAGGGGGGGGTTTAAACTCTTGGTGACCTATAGTAGTCTCTGAGCATGCTTAATTAGCTGATGCATATTTACCTCTCCGCCCTGCATACTTAAGTAGTTAATTATAATATACATGCGATATATGTAGTGATGTAACCACATGTATGCTTGTATGAAACGGAAGCGAGCTGTAAGAGTTCCTGTTTCTGCACACGTGCCCAGGAGGAAAAAGATAAATACAGCCTGCAAAATTCCTTGGTGGGTTCAGAGTAATCTGAGTTTTTGACTCTGCTCTGACCCTATTTGCAAATACACCTTTTGTGCCATCTAATGAGTGTGTGTCTGTGATTTTAGTGGCCTCCAGAGAAACGAACCGCTTTTAAGCATCAATTTGGCACCCCAGATGGGACGTCTCTGGATCACCACGGGGCTCAGTGACAAGATCGTCTCTGCCACCACGGGGAGTGCGCACTGAGCCGCCTTTTTGGGCTTGCCCAGGGGGCTTCAGACGTGAGTCGGGGTACCCGAGAGATTAAAGGCTCCTGTGCAAAATTTTTGGTTTCTGAGGACGCCAGACACACATTCCGGCATTCTGATCGAGATCTCTGGGGTATCTGAGTGAGTATATGAATTCCCTTGCCCAATTTGGTCTGGATCCGGGAACAAAGACGCGTTCGATTTGGTTTAATACTGGGAAATTTTCGGCCTGGTATATGCGAACCGTCTGTAACTAGGATCTTTTGGTATTTGGTGTGTGTTGGGTGCACTCTTGTGGGCATATGGGTGCGGGTCGCTCCCGTGTAGAAAACTCGGATATGCCTTTAAGTTATATACAAAACTTCAGTCAATTTGCAAAGCAGGCAGATTATGGAGTGAGGAGAAAAAGGGTGATTTAATTAAGTTTTGTCAACTCGAGTGGCCAACATTTGGGGTCCACTGGACCCTGAAAGGATCCTTTGTAGTAAAAGAAGTGATAGCTATCCATGAAATAGTTATGCAGAACGGATATTGGAATCAATTTCCTTATATCCATTGTTGGTTGTGGGTGGTTCAAAATCAGCCACCTTGGATTAAGAAATGCTTAGTAAAGTCCCATGTGATGGTTGTTAAAGGAAAGACTCGAGGAGGACCGCCTGTACTCCCTGAGTCTAATGAGGGGGGGAATTCTGAATTGGCTGAGTATCGGACCTGCTCTCCGGTCACCCTGTCAGGTAGCGAGGATGAATCAGACACCTCCTCGGGATCCAGTCCCTCTGCACCACCGCTCCCTCCCTCAGGGAAACCACCACCGGCGTATCAAAGCATACCTAATGATTCAGAGCATGAGCCTCAGCCAAGTGCCCCATCTGAATTAGGGAATAAGGGCTATTATTTGCGCAAGACTGTAGAATCACAGCCGGTGCTGAATTGCCCTACGTGAGAGGTTATCGGAGAGGGGGGCAATGCAACTTTTGTCTACACCCCATTTAGTACTTCAGATTTATTTAACTGAAAGAATCAGAGCCCCTCTTTTCGTGAAGACCCTGAAAAGATGAGGGACCTGTTTCGATCTATTGGGCAAACCCATCGACCCACTTGGGCTGATGTCCAGATAATGCTCCAAACCCTCCTGACCCCGGAGGAGAGGAGATTAGTGTTGGGGACGGCAGAGCGCATTGCAGCAGCCAGGGTAGAAGCGGAGGGAGCTGCTGGTCGTACCTTGCGTGATACCTGCCCTGTTGAGGAACCGAGATGGGATAATCATACTGCAGAAGGAAGAGAGCTGAGTGCACGGTATCTGGGGATTATAGTGGAAGCAATGGGGAAGGCAGTGCCTCGGGTTACTAATCTGTCTAAATTGTATGAAGTGAGACAGGGAAGAGAAGAGGATCCCTCAGCTTTCCTCGGGAGGCTGTACGAGGCGTTCCGCAGGTTTTCGGACCTAGATCCAGAAGCCCCAGATAATCAACGCATGGTAAATCTTATGTTTATTGGTCAATCCGCTGCTGATATTTCATAGATTTCATAGACATTAGGGCTGGAAGGGACCTCGGGAGATCATCGAGTCCAGCCCCCTGCCCAAAGGGCAGGAAGTCAGCTGGGGTCATAGGATCCCAGCAAGATAAGCATCCAATTTACTCTTGAAGGTGTTCAGTGTAGGTGCGGGTAGGTGCTTGAACCACCTCCGCTGGCAGACTGTTCCAGACCTTGGGGGCTCGGACAGGAAAGAAATTCTTCCTTATGTCCAGCCTGAAACGGTCTTGCAGGAGTTTGTGACCGTTCGACCTCGTCATCCCTTGGGGCGCTCTGGTGAACAGACGTTCCCCCAGATCCTGGTGGTCACCCCTGATAAACTTATAGGTGGCCATCAGATCACCCCTGAGCCTGCGCTTTTCCAGGCTAAAGAGTCCCATGGCTCTCAGCCTGTCATCGTAAGATCTGTTTTCCTGACCTCTGATCATGCGCGTGGCTCTCCTCTGGACTCTCTCAAGCTTCTCCACATCTTTTTTGAATTGTGGAGCCCAAAACTGGACGCAGTACTCCAGCTGCGGCCTCACCAAGGCCGAGTACAAGGGGAGAATGACGTCCCGGGATTTGCTCGAGAAGCATCTATGGATGCACGCCAGCATTTTGGTCGCTTTACTAGCCGCAGCATCGCATTGCAGGCTCATGTTCATCTTGTGGTCAATGATGACCCCCAAGTCTTTTTCTTCTGTAGTGCTAACCAACGTAGCACTGCCGAGCCGATAAGGGTGCTGCAGGTTTTTCCTCCCAAGGTGGAGAACCTTGCATTTTTCGGTGTTAAACACCATGAGGTTCTCGTCTGCCCATTTGCTGAGCTTGTCCAGGTCAGCCTGGATCACCCGCCTATCTTCTGGCGTGGATGCTTTGCCCCAAAGTTTGGTGTCATCGGCGAACTTGGCCAGTCCACTCCTAACTCCAATGTCCACATCGTTAATGAAGATGTTGAACAGTATGGGTCCCAGGACAGAGCCTTGAGGGACCCCACTGGTTACAGGGCACCATGATGAGTGACTGCCATCAATCACAACCCTATTCATAAGAAGTTACAGAAAACTGAGGGAGGTGCTGGGAAACTGATTTCAGAGCTGGTGGAAATTGCATACAAGGTATATGGGAATCGTGAGCATATGCAGGAGCGCAAGGAGGATAAAAAGGCTCAGCAACAGATGGCAGCGCTGGCAGCTGCTATAACTGGAGGTAACCCTGGAAAGGCTGGGATGCAGAAAGGGAAAGGAGAAAGAGTGGGAGCAGACATTTGTGCTTACTGCAGGGAGAAAAGACACTGGAAGAGGGAATGCCCAAAGTTAAAGGAGAAGAGAGAGGGTAAACCAAGAGGTCACCTCATGCGGGCAGAGGAAAAGGGTGAGGACACAGAATGAAGGGGACGGGGATGTAAGACCACTACCCTTCGGGTTGGAGCCCGAGAAGATCCCATGGTAACCATTAGGGTTGGTGGCAAAAACTTTGAAGCCTTGGTGGATACTGGGGCTACATTTTCAATGATTCCAGAAAAAAACCCCTGTGCAGGAACTAGTGAACAGCATGTACTTGTGGAAGGGATTGAGGGAACGCAATCCCGACTCCCTGTTTGTAAACCACTCCTCACCAAAGTGGGACCATTTGCTTGAGCACTCCTTTGTATATTCTCCAAGTTGCCCGGTTGCACTACTTGGGCAGGACCTACTCACAAAATTGCAAGCTGAGATATTTTTCAGAGACGACCAGATGGTGGTCCAGCTACCTGTCAAGCAGAGCTCGAACTATCAGATGGCTCTCCTGGAGGACCGGCGCCCTGTAGTAAGTTCTGAAGATCACATGACTGAAGTAGACCCTTCGGTATGGGCTGGTGGAACCCCTGCACGAGCTAAGTCGGTCTCCCCGGTAAGGATCATACTCAAGGATGGGGAGGGGCCCATTCGAGTAAAGCAGTATCCACTCAGCCGAGCGGCCAGAGCTGGACTCAAGCCGTTAATAGAGAAATACGAGAGGTGCGGATGGCTAGTGGAAGGATCCTCACCATACAATACCCCCATACTTGGAGTGGCGAAGGCAGATGGGGTCTCATACAGACTGGTCCAAGACCTGAGAGCAGTAAATAAGAAGGTCCTTTCAGACCATCCTGTAGTCCCGAACCCACACACGATTTTGACACAAGTACCGGGGGAAGCTGAAATATTTTCAGTGCTAGATTTGAAAGATGCTTTCTTCTCCATTCCCCTTCACTGAGAGAGTCAAAAATTGTTTGCTTTTGAATGGGAGAATCCAGATACTTTCCATAAAGCCCAACTCATGTGGACAGTTCTTCCACAAGGATTCATAGCAGCCCCCCCATATTTTTGGACTTGCCCTTCAGAAGGACTTGGAGGAGTGGAAGGGATCACACCCTGCAGTGACTCTCCTCCACTATGTGGATGACCTGCTAGTTGCAAGCCCAAACTTGCAACTCTGCGAGGAAGCCACCAGGTCACTGTTAAACACTCTAGGGGAAAAAGGATATAAAATCTCTAGAGAGAAAGCCCAAATATGTCAGCCTCAAGTTACATTTTTGGGATATAAGCTCTCAAAAGGAGTCAGAGCCCTGAGTGCAGATCGCATACAGGCAATCCAAGGTCTAACCTCACCTAAGTCACCCAAGGAGCTGCGGGCATTCCTAGGGCTAACTGGGTTCTGTCGACTATGGATACCAGATTATGGTGGAAAGGCTAGACCACTGTATGACTCACTGACTAAGGAGAGTCTCACTAAATGGAAATGAAATAAAGAAATGCAGCATGCCTTTGATCTGCTTAAGGCAGCATTAACCCAGCCCCCTGCCCTGGCCATCCCAAATAGTAAAAAGCCATATCAACTGTATGTTCATGAGAATCGAGGGGTTGCATCAGGGGTGCTGACACAGCCATCAGGCCCAACCTGGAGACCCGTGGGATATTACTCAAAGGTTCTAGATCCAGTTGCACTCGGGTGGCCAGCCTGTCTTCGGGCTGTGGCAGCCACAGCAGTGGTTGT
This sequence comes from Crocodylus siamensis, assembly GCF_052110815.1. NCBI lineage: Eukaryota > Metazoa > Chordata > Crocodylia > Crocodylidae > Crocodylus > Crocodylus siamensis. Next base: position 96,055 of record NC_143405.1, read on the forward strand.
TGAAGAAGCCCAGAAGATAGTCATGGGTGCGGATATGGAAATACACACCCCACATGGAGTTCCCCAGATTCTAGGGACTGAGGGAGGAAAGTTTCTCAACCCCTCCAGACAATCACGGTATGAGATATTTTTGCTCTCTAATCCAGGACTTACTTTCAAACATACTACAGCCTTGAACCCTGCAACCTTGCTGCCGGAGCCAGGGAAACCGACGCATGACTGCCTTGAGGTCCTGAATCAAACCACACAGGTGCAGCCTGATCTTGCTGAGGACCCAATTGAAGGCCCAGATGCTGAATACTTCGTAGACGGCTCCAGCTCTGTCATCGATGGAAAAAGACGAACAGGATGTGCAGTGGTAACCTTGGATAAGGTAGTATGGAGGGAGTCATTGCCGAGCTCATGGTCGGCACAGGCCGCGGAACTCACTGCGCTCACCCGAGCATTACAGCTGGGGACAGGCCAGCGGGTTAATGTATACACTGATTCTCGCTATGCTTTTTCTACGGTCCATGCGCACGGACTATTGTGGAAAGAAAGGGGTTTCATTACGGCTTCTGGGAATAAAATTGCTAACGGCCCTCAGATTATCAAGCTACTAGAGGCACTCTACCAGCCTAAAGAGGTAGCAGTCATTCATGTGCGGGCCCATGGGAAGGCTGCTGAGGAAAAGCATAAGCTTGGAAACGCAAAGGCTGATGCGGCAGCAAAGGAAGCCGCATTTATTGGTGGAGAAGTGGAGGAAGTATCCAGGCAGGCCTTGTCCCATGCCATATGGCCATACGTCCGGGATTTAGTCCCGCAGTATTCCCCTGAAGAAGATAAATTTGCACAGAAAGCTTGTGCAAAAAAGAACTCCCAGGGGTGGTGGATAGTACCGGGAGGAAAGGTCACGATACCCAGGCCATTGCTTCGGGAGGTGCTGCAACAGCTCCATGCAAGAACCCATATGGGAGGCTTGGCTATGGGTGATCTAGTGATCTGCCAAGCAGTAGCCCCAGGGCTATATGTAGAAGCTCAGCGTATTGCTACCAGGTGCATCACATGCCAGAAAGTAAACCCTCGAAGGAAACCCCCTGTGCCAATGGGAGGTAGACCCTGGGCAGCGTACCCTGGACAAGCATGGCAGATTGATTTTGCCGAGCTCCCACGTCCGGACATCGTGGGTTTTTACTTGTCATGGTAGACCAGCTCTCTGGTTGGGTCGAGGCATGGCCCACCAGGACTGCCACTGCAGCTACAGTAGTGAAGTATTTGTTGCAGGAGATCATTCCCCGGTATTCTCTGCCTGAATCCATCGAGTCGGATCAAGGACAACACTTTGTGGGAAAGGTAGTTCAAGAAGTCGCACGAGCTCTCAAGATCACTTGGAAACTACACACACCATGGAGACCACAGAGTTCAGGACAAGTAGAATGCATGAATAGGACCTTAAAGACTCTATTCACCAAAATCTGTATTGAAGCACGCCTTAAGTGGCCTCAAGCATTGCCGCTAGCTCTTACTTGCATTTGAAACACTCCCCGACGGGGCATTAAATTAACCCCATATGAAATTATGTTTGGCAAACCCCCTCGAGTCTTACCCCCTGGGATGCGAGAAAATGTAACTTTTGAATTAGGTAATAGCGAGCTTCATATGTATGTTATTGCTTTGCAGTCTGTCTTGTCTTCTCTTCACAGGTATGCAGCCTCCTTTCAGCATCTGCCTTTAGACGTACCGGTACATGACTTCTGCCCGGGAGATTGGGTCTTGGTGCAGCGGTGGAAAAAGGAACCTTTGACTGAGAGGTGGAGTGGCCCTTTCCAGGTACTTCTAACAACCCACACCGCTGTAAAGATTGCTGGCCATGACCGTTGGATACACCATACCCGTGTGAAACAACATCCACGAGCGTCAGAGGACACCAACTCCCAGGACGAACTCACTCCAGAAGCTGAGTCGTCCTTGGAACAAGAAGCCAGCAAGTGGAGCTGTGAATCTACTGGTGATCTCCAAGTGTGCCTGAGACGGCTTAATCAAAGTTCAGAAAATTAGACAAGAAAGTAAAAAGAAAAAGTTTAGGCTGTATTTGATCTCAAGAAAGGGAGAATATGGTGGGAATCTTAATATGCTTTGTTGTTATCTATGTAGTAAGAGAAGCAGGATTGAGCAGCCCTAGCCGCCAG
>NC_143405.1:1000822-1085822 GCF_052110815.1 Crocodylus siamensis
CCCCGGGGCACTAACGTTTTTGCAGGGGTATATATATCTCTCTCTAAGCCGGTGCTTGGCTGCTGGGGCCTGCGGCACGGAGGACGCCTCGGCCGGCTGAGAGGCACTGCCCACGCTGCCACGTGACAGCCTGCCCCTGCGTGCTGGATGCCGTCGCGTGACAGAGCCCAGCACCACTGCCCTGCTCCGGCAGCTGCTTGGGATCAGATCCATGCTCCCCCCTTCGTCTCCACCTACCCTGGGTTAGCAGCGCGGGCACGGACGATGCCAGCGCCACTCCAGCCCTGCCTGGGGCCGAGCTGCCTGCGTGCGTGGGGCTCTGGGCGTTATTGCTATGCTTTCCCCCCTCAAGTATTGTCCCCAGGGCACAGGGGGCGAGGGATTACGATCGACCCAGAGCAGCAAGACTGATGAGTCTCGGACTGAGCTGGTCCTCTTTCACGTGGCCCCTTCCAGTGGGCCCTCTGCCTCCGCGCCCAGGCCTCCGGGATGGAGATCTTTGTGGAGGCAGACTCACAATTTCGCCCCAGGGATGCTGGCGAGTGAAGTGTGCCCCCTCCTCCAGGGCACCCCCATTCGGGGCACACTGGCTTGTTCCCTCTGCGCAGCAGTGGCCGTGGCCGTGGCCGTGGCCGTGGCCGTGTCGCGGGCCGGGTGCAAGAGAGGAGAGGAGAGCAGAGGTGCGTGCCTGGAGGGCTGCAGGCAGGCACGGCGAGGTGCCCAGCCGGGAGGCTAGCGCCTGCTCTTTGATGCTCGTGGGAGGAAACCAGTGCGGTTTAAAACACGGTCCCGATGCCAGGTAGCATAAACTTCCCGGATGTCTCGCTGAGGGGGTGATTTATGGCTTGGAGAAAGAACGTGCCACCTCGTCTTCGCGTGCATTGTTTGTCCGGGGGTTTTTTCCTAAGTAGGTTGGTGCTTGCCAAAAATGACTGAAAATTCAGCAGGAAAAATGCCGTGATAAATCCCTTTTCAAAGCAAATGCTCATCATGGAAAGGCTCCCGAAACAATTCCACGTGCCGAATGGGCACTGGGGAGCACGTCCATGCCTGGGATCCCATCCTGTGCACAAGTGACTCCCAACGCATGCGCGCTCCACTGAATCTAGGTAGAGTCGGTCCCGGGGGGATCGGGTCCTTCGTTAAAAAGTACTGAAAACCCTGGGTCAGTCTGGAGAGAAACATTCGAGATCAGAGTTCTTTGGAGATCTAAACCGAGGGCTGTGAATTCTCCGACGACATGAAAGCCGTTTGTCTTTCCTTTAAGGTTTTTTCCCTTCAGTTGTTTTGAATCCCTTTTCTCTTTGTTGCTCTTTTTAAACTTGTTTTTAATTTGTTATTCTCTTTGTGGGCTGTCTTTATTTTTATTCTATTTCACCAAAAGAGCCTGAATTTTATTCCCATCCCAGCCTTATTAGCATGTGGGCCTTTGATCTCTTTTTAAAGGATTTATACTACAGTTTTATTATTCAATTTTCCAAAGTGTATTTTTTTTGTGTGTGCACAACTTGCAGAAATGACTGAGACAAGAAAACTTTACAGAAAGGAGGATTGTTCCTCACCCAGCTGTTTAATTGAGATGGTGGATGGCATTCTTCTGGGAACAGGCACGGAAAAAATCTTTCATCTTCTGAAAAAATCCTGCAAAGAACTGTTTCAAAAGTACTAAATGGCTCTCCTGTGTTTGTGTAATCACTACATCTCCGCTCAACACATGACTCCCAGTGCTGAAAGGAGAGAACAGACCACGCTTGATATGGACTTAGGGCTCAGCAAAGCAAAATCAAACGCACCTCCAAATCCATAGATCTTTTCCCTCCATTTATGCTCATATTTCCTAAAAACCTCGTGGCAATTACAGTGCAGTCGCCATACTGAGAAGAAGGTGACCATAAAGATACCACCTGGTATATCTATCATTTTTAATAGCCTCTGCGTACCTTCAAAACACCTGAGATATTTAAGGGAATTAAACAGACGGGAGCGGTTGAAGATGTCGCCATTTCTAATTTGCTGCGTGCTACGAACATGGCTGATAGGAGCCGCCCTTTGCCCTTCGTAGTCCATTCCTCCCCACACCGGGACCCGCGGTGGAGTCGTGAGGCTGAGCGAGTGACCTCGTGGCCGCGCCTCTGATGTCATCGCAGAAATGCAAGGTCACGCCCGTGCTTCTAGGGGCTGCTCTGTGCTGGGCGCATGCTTCCAGCTGCGTAAATAAAGGATGGTTTTGTGAAGCCCCCGAGCACCCTCCGAGCTGGGCTGCCCAGGGCAGGATGCAGGGGCTGGGGGGTCTCCGTGCCCCCCCACACCTGGCGGGGAGACGGGTCTGCATGCCAGCAGGCAGGGCCTGCCCCGAATGGGATGCCTGGGACTCGCCCTGCTCCGGCCCTCGCTCCTCGGGGCCCCGACCCGCCAGCCCGGCATCCCGAGAGCGGCGCCGGGCTTGCGGTTGCACTGGCCTCTTGCACGTGCGAGGAAATGCACGGGTGAGACGCCTCCAGGTCTTTGCCTGCTTGCTGGTCTCGCGACCGGCAGGGTCAAGGGATTGAGGGGCTCTGAGCTGCGCCCGGGGGCTGCCTTGGAGGACCTGCGATGGGCCCTCTCTGCCGGGGCTGGCCGCTGCCTGGCTTGGTCCTGGCGAGCCCCTTTCCGCACCAGCCCCTGGTGCCAGGCTGGGGGTGAGCTCGGCGGCCCCTGACCCCGGAGCGGGAGGCGGGGGCCCCCGGCGGCGACGACGAACGCTGCGGCACGTTCTGAATTTCACAACCTTTTGCAGCTCTTTGCTAGGAATCACTTTCTAATGAGCACAACAAAGTGATAACAATTAATGAGGAAGCAAAGCATTTATTTCTGAGCCCTAATTAACATTATCCCAAGCATTCTCTCAATGCTCTTTTGATGTCATAAAGCATGCCGGAGCTGTAAATGAGCTGTTCGCACATTAACATTGGCATGCCCCCATCCGCTCCCCCTGTTACCCAGACATTAACCGAACCACAGCACTTGCTGGAAGTTAAAGGCTGCCTCTTTATTCACAACACAACAAGACAAACAACGGGCAGGTGCGCGGGGCTGCCGTGTCCCCACGCCGCGCCGCACGGGCGGGCTCCGGGGGTGTCGCCGGGCCACGCGTGGGCAGGCTCGGAGGCAGTGCCAGGCCCAGGAGCTTCCTCCATAATCCTCCAGCTTCCTCCAGCTCTTCCCAAGCTGAGCATTTATGCTGCCTAAGGAGACACGCGGCCTCGGTAGCAAGGATGAGCCCTTCCCCCAGCCCTGCAGAGCACCGGGAGGGTCGGGCGCGCGCGCGGCTCTGGGAGGCGGGAGGCCGCTGAAAGGGGGGTGCTACTTCTTGGGACCCTGACAATCAGTGTGGGACGGGCACAACGCTGCGCGTGTTTCCAGGCCTCCAAGCGGCGCGATGCTGCTTCTCTTTAGGCATCAGCCGGCAGGGGATGAGCGATCGCAGTGACGGATGGTGTCGGGGGGCCCGAGGGGAGAGGGAAGCACCGCTGCAAGCCACGCCGTGTCAGGAAGCGCCGGGTGCCGGCCGGCTCCTCGCGTGAGAGATGGGTCTGGCCTGGCATTTTGCTCGGGGCCCAGTCTCACCTGCGTCCGAGGACGATGCTGCGATGGTGGGAGACGGTGCCTACGGCCACCGCTGTCTCGGCACACGCACGAGGCTGCAGCTTATAAATCCCCCGGCTTTTCTGTCTCGCCTCCTTCACCACGGGAACAATCACCCACCCCATTGCACCCCCGCCGCCTGCTCCCACCAGCGCTGCGATGCGCGTTCCTTCTAGCAACGTCGGGAGGTGAAAACGGAGGTGCGACTGCATGGCCGCGCGCTCTGCCTTCCTGCCGCGCTCCCTGCTTCCGCTCCCCTGGGAGACGGTCGATGCAGGGGCAGGGCGGCTGCTGGGTTGGACTGGCCGGCTAATGAGAGGGGAGCGCTTCTCACTGTGAAGACAGCGGCTTGCCCGCTGCCCGGCCTAGCCCCCACAGCCCACGCGGTCAGGGCCGAGGACACGTGGCCATCTCCGCAGCAAAGCAAAAGGGCTGGGGTGCATGAGCGTCTCGCTTCCACCGTGCCACTGACCCGCACTGGGAGCCTGGTCCCCGCTCGCCGTATCGCTCGCAGACAGCCCGCCCTGCACCCTGGGCACGAGCCCCCCTGTGAGCACGCGTGGAGGGGCTGGAGCCTCACCCCTAAGGAACCAGGCATGTTGCACACGTGGCTGGCATGACGCATCTCCAGAGCCATGAGCATCCCTGCCAGCAGCCACCTCTTTGACCGCACGTGGCCTGAACTCCTTCCGGCGGCCGTGACCCGTGGCCGTTGGAGGCTTCCTCGCTGTGGAGGCCAGGCGCGAGTCCAGCCCTCGGGATGCCCGCGCACCCCGTGCTCAGCCGTGGGGAAGCGACCTGGGTTGTGGGTTAAACCGTCTCTGCAACCCGCAGGTTAATGTTGTGGCTTGTGGGGGCTGGAGCGAGGGGAGAGGTGCCCTCGTTCACATTCATATCTGTGCGCGAGCAATGCGTGCTGGCCCTGCGAAAAGGAAACCTGCAGGTCCGTGCCAGCCCATTACAGGGAGATCAAGTCACTGCCAAGACCGATTGTGCTCAAACGCCGCATCTCCTGAGCATTGATCTGACTGGTTTCTGTGACTTATCAGGTGCCAGCAAAACTCCTGTTTCTGATGGGGTAATGCAGGCTTGAAGGCAGAAGAGCCGCTCCGGCTCATACCACATCAATTCCTGATCCACGCAGATGCATCACCTCGGTAATAATGCTACAGGGGAAAGGATCCCAGCTCGGGAAAGATCCTTTATTCATGCAGCTGCAGCCCCGCGGGTTGGAGACAGGCTTGTAACAAAGCCGAGCCGAGCCTGACGCTGCCTCGACAAACAGAGCTTCAGCCCGGCTCGCCTGCGTGAGCGGCCGATCGGCTGGTCCCACCACCTCGATGAGAGGACACGAGAGCACCTCTCCTTGGAGCGGCCCCCGACGACTCCCCCGAAGACGCCTGGGCGTTTCACGAGTTTGTTGCTGGGGCCGGTGCGCGGGGCTGCACAAAACGCAGGGGGCCAGCTCGCAGCCACCGCAACGGCCTCGCTGCTACCGGCAGCCACGGGACCCAGACTGCGTTTCTTAGCAGAGGTGCTTGCATTTACAAGTATAACGGTTGTTCCTTTGCAGGGAAGGTCAGGATTTCTTCCTCCACCCCCGGCTTTTGTTTTCCTTTGACTTTCAGGATGAAAAACCCCAGAGGTGGGTCCACTGCCACCATAAGCACTGCATCAGCAAAGCCCCGCGCCGGCGGCAGAGCCCCAGCTGCAACGCGTCTGAGAAAACAGGGCACCTGAGCATCTTCAGGGTGAGACCAGCCCTCCGCCTCAGCCATTTGTCATTAATTCCCATTTAAAAGGGAGAGGAGAGCTGTGCAAAACATTAGGGAGATAATTGGCCTCTCCTCTAGATTTCAATAAAAGCCAGGAACAAAATACCACTATGTGAAATAACTACTTTAGGATAACAGCACCCATCACCTTGACAACTAGGTCAGAGGTCTGGGAACTGCAGTGCATGCTCAGCGGGGTGTGAGAAATAAAGGACACCAGGGACGGGCGGGAGATACTTGTCTGCCCGGCGGAGCTGTGAAGACCGCAGCAGACGGTTAGCACCAGGGTTTCTGAACGAAAGCCGCTTTCACGATACAGCGTGTTCGAAACATAACCCCTGAGAAGCTGGAGGAGGCCGTGGCAGGAGCCGCCTGATGGCACGTGGCCGGCGCGGGCGGAGGTGTCGAGGTGACGCTCTCTAGCAGCTTCCCCAGGAGGGGCCGGGCCGCCGGGTGGGCCGGGGTTTCTCTGGGGGCAGAGGGGCAGACCCTGACTTCACTCCTCGCGCGGCTGTAGACAAGGAGGGTGGAAGGGACCTCAGGAGTCGCATCCAGTCCATCCCCCTGTTCAGAGCAGGACCGGCCCCAGATACATCATCCTGGGCAGGCTTTGTCTGCCTGGGTCTTCAACGCCTCCAAGGATGGAGGGTCCACCGCCTCTCGGGGGAGCCTGGCCCAGTGCTTCACCACCCTCCTCATGAGAGTTTTTTCTTAATAGCCAACCTCAACTTCCCTTGCTGCAGCTTGCGCCCATTGCTCCTTGTCCTGTATCTGCCCCCACTGAGACCCGTCCAGCTCCGTCCTCTTTGCAGCCCCCCGGCAGGGAGGTGAAGGCTGCTATCAAATCCCCCTCAGTCTTCTCTTCTGCAGACTCAATCAGCCCAGGTCCCCCATAAATAAGCCTTTTCTCATGCATCATGTGCCCCAGCCTCCGAATAATTTGTGTTGCCCTGCGCTGGACTCTCTCCAACACGTAGGCCCGTCCTGGGGAGACCCTGAGACTCGTCCTGCTCGGAGCCCCTGGTCGCGCAGCCCTCGGAGGGCAGGGAGCTGCGCCCTCCAGCCCCTTCTGCTTGGGAGCTAGCTCCTGCCCCAAGAGCGCGGCCTTGCACCAAGCGTCACGCGCTGCACGAGGGCCTTTGTGCACGAAGCTCACTAGCTCGTCCTGGGGCATCACAGCCACGCCGGTGCAATGTCATTTGTGTTTAAAACCGAGGCAACTCAACCAGCACAGTCCTAAGGTCCGCAGCAGCAAAGACGCACGGGGTGCTGGGCACAGAGGCCCCACCGGCTTCGGCAGGAGATGCTGGCGGCCGCCTCTTCCCCGAGAGGCACACGTGCACACGTGTGACCTCGGGAACACGCGCGGTAACATGCAAACACGTGGAACAAGGCAACATGGCAAACAAAAGGTGACAACGTAACATGCTAATATGAACAGACGTGAAATCAATGAGAATTTCTATTTAGGTAGGAAATCAATAGGAATTTCAAGGTAGGAAAAAGGGAAATTACTTACCTTTAATTTGAGCGCTTTTTGAGTCTGATCCTCAGCGGATTGACGCGCGGGGTTCACAGGGCTCCCTGCCGGGGCGGGAGATAATCGGGTGGTTACAGGAGTTTGATAGCAACCACCGCAACGATGATCTCCCGCCCCGCCGCGTGCCCCCTTGCAGACGGCGCCAGTCCCTACCTGGGCCCCTGTTACAGCCCCTCGCTTTCTTTCTGCCTTTGAGTTATGGGCCACCTTCCCCAGGCAGGCTCAGGGCCGCTTTAGACCCACTGGAGCCCAGGTCCCAGCAGGCAGCAGCTCCATGCTTCAGCTCACGACTTTAGGGCTAAACCAGGCTAATGCCAGAGTTTTGGTCGTGCACAAAGCCGGAAGAAGGTCTTGGCTGAGCGAACCCAAGGCCTAAGGCACGGAGCAGAGATAGGGGCTGGTCCGTGCTTGCCGCACGGCCGCGGGTCCTCGCAGCCCCCGGGGAGACGGTTGCCCTGCCCTCTCCCACCAGCAGACCTGGATGCCGATGTGATGTTGCCAAATGGGACGCGGGGCACAATGGCCCAAGCACCGCAAAGCAAAGAGCAACGGGCATGGCAGCGAGCTGGCGCTGCGGGGAGGGAAAACGGATCGGCGGAGGCCCCCGCGTGCCCCAGTCGCCTCCGCAGACCCCTCCCCAGGCGCCAGCCCCGCGCCGGCGCTCAGCTCCCCTTCGAGGCCACGGGACGCTGAGCACAGCACCGAGCCCCACGCGGCCGGGCTCAGGCCGAGGCCAGAGTGCCAGCGCTCCCGGGGGCCAGCTTTAACCCGAGGCCACGGCGGGGGAAAGTTTCCTGCGCCGTGGGAAGGACGCCGGAGTCTGTCGTGGCCCGCGTGCTCGCGCCAGACCGGGTTGGGGGGCCGGGCCCGTGGGGAGCAGAAGCCAGACACAAGGGCATGAGCTGCGGGACAGCACGGCGGGGCTGGCGGAGACGGGGAGCATGACCCCGGCAGAGGCCGGCCTCCTGCCCGAGGCAGGGGACACGAAGCTGCCCGAGCTGGCGCGCGGGGTCAGCTCTTCTGCTCACCCCGCGCCGTGCAGAGGAGCCAGGGGAGCAGCCCCCAGGCCAAGCGTCCGTTTACAGACCTGCCCCTCCCCACACGCATCCTCCGCCCCAGAGATGTGGCAGAAACCACGGCGTCCCCTCTTGCTGCTGCCCCCCGTTTCTGGTGTCGCTTCTCACACTGCTGCGACGCATGTTTCAGTCTTGCGAGCAAGTTGCAAGCTTCCCGCTTTACTCCAGCACCCGTTTCCCGGGCTGCCGAGAGGCCATAAAGCAGGCGTGTGTGCTGACGGCCGGACTGCAGCCTCCGCTGCCGAGCTCCCTCTGACGCCTCTGAATTATTCAGGTGGGGTCCTCGGCTGTACCCAACACGCTCTGATCAGAAACATAAAAGTTAGAAACTCCTTCATTTGAGCTGGAATTTAAAAAATGCTGGAGTAAAAAATATTTCAGCCAGGGTGATTTATGCTTAAAATATCTGAATATACGGCTGCGCTGATGGATTTGAATTGTGTTGTCATGCTAGTTGGCAGAAAGAGATGAGATTTTTCAATATGTCAAAGTGGAAATGTTGTTAAAAACACAGTATTAGAAGATTAAGATTCTGACCCTTTACATTCCAATGATCGTAAAAATAAGACTTCCAGCCCATTAAAGAACAGCTTGCCAAGGCATTACACTGAATCACTTCACACGAGGATGTTATAACCCTGTTCTAGCGTATTCATAGGCATCTGCTTCTGTGGCATCCACATCACGCTGTAAATGGAAATGCAAACCCGAGGACTTGGATGTGCTTTAATAAACTCTGCCAGGTTCCACCGAGCTCCGGGCAAAGCGGCCTGAGAAACGCCTGCAAACGGGCCAAGGCTTTGTCCTCCTCCTCGGCAGGGCAGCACACGCACCCCGCGCAGCTTGTCCTCTTCCAGCGCGCTCCCTTTGCGCAGTGTCTGTGGGCTCCAGTCCGAGCGGGGACACCTCGACACGGAAAGCCGCGTGCAGCCGTAACTAAAGAAAACTGGGCCGCGAGCCGCGGGCACCCACGGCACGGAGCAGCGTGGAGAGCCTCAGGGTGTCTAATGCATCTCGGTCCGAGGGGAGCACCTCTGCGCCTGCAAATACCGCCACGTGGCCGTGTCTGTGTGGCACGCGGGAGACTCTGCCCGGCCCCGGCTGCGTGGTGCGATGCGGGTGTCAGGTGCTGTTTTGTTTTATGGCACGAAGCCTCCCTCGGACGCTGCTCACCCCTGCTGCACCAGGACCGGGAGGCGCGGGGGATTTGCTGGGAGCCCGAAGGCTGAGCTTGTAAGCTAAGCAGGTTGTCAAAGCAGCTGGGGGCCACATTTCCCCTTGTCAAGGAGGAGCGAGCGGGCCTGGGAGCAGAGCCTGGTGCGGCAGGGTGCGTGCAGTCCCCGGCAGGGCTGGCGGGCTGCACTCGGGGCACCCCCCGCGGAGGCCGGACCCAGCTGGGGTGCAGCTTGGCTCGGTTGTCCTGCGGGGCATCCCCTGCATGCCAGCCCCTCGGTTCTCAGCTCCTTCGTCGCCTCTGTTGTGCAGAGCCCTGCAAGCTAGGTCCAGCCCTGCCTGCCTGTGTCGGCCCAGCCGAGCCGCCTTCCCTGCAAGTGCGAGGAGGCCTGCCCTTAACTCCTGTTCGCCCTTTCCGCGCTCACAGCTGGGAACCCATGCAGTCATTAGCAAAGTCTGGCTCCATCGGTCACCTCTCAGTCACTTAGTGCTGCTGGTTTACATATCTCTGGCTACATCTCTCTAGATCCAGCTACCGCCTGCCTTGTCATGCCATCCATTCTCTGTCGCACGGAGGAAGGGAGAGCGAGCGCGAGGCCCCCCGGCCTGTTCACACTCCCCACCACTTCCTTGCATCTGTGGCCTTCCCCCCATTTGGGTAAATAGCACCCCCGAGGCATGCCTAGGAGGCTCCGGCAGGCTGTGCAAACCTCCCCTCTTTGCAGAACGTCCTCCTCGCCGTCCAAGCAAGGTGCTGGCATCCTGCTGTCCTCAGCATGTCCCGCCGGCACCTGCCCCTGCGCCTTGGCGACATTTTTGTGGTCCCCTCCCAGGGGACAATCTAAGGCTGCAAACGGGAGGGATGTGAACCCTCTACCTGCCCAGGCAGCGACAAGGGGCCTAACCCCAGGAAAGACCCGGCCAGGGTTTCGGACATAAGAGCTAATGCAATTTGCTGAAATTAAACCAGCTGTGGAGGAAGCCCCTATAGCGTCAGGGAAGACGTAAGGACTGGGCAGCACCAGTGCGCAGAAAGCCCTTCCCGGGTCGTGCCGGGACAGCACGTCAGCTCAGAAAACCCCATCCTCAGCTTCCTTGAACTGGACCGTAAAATGAAAACCATGCTTGAGATGGGTGAAATGAAGCCACCAGCAACGCCCCTCGATGCTTGCCCTGGAGAAGCTGGGGCCTGTCTCCCATCGCCTATAGTTTCATAGTAGCTAGAGTCGGAAGGGACCTAGGTAGATCATCTAGTCCGACCCCCTGCCTTAGCAGGAAAGAGCACCGGGGTCAGATGACCCCGGCAAGGTGCTCATCTAACTTCCTTACTTGCCTCTCACACTGGCCCCGGGCGGGGGTGCTGCCTTGCGGTGGAGCTGGGCTCCCAAAGCGGGGTGGGGATGGGAAGCAAACCCCGCTGCAGCTCCCCACGGGGCCGCGGCCGCACATCCCGCCCAGGTTCCCGTTAGCTGTGGAGAGATGCCGAGCGGCAAGCACCTTGCATAGCCCCTGGGCCCGACGGTCTCCCCCCAGGCTGAGCAACCAAACCGAGACATCCTCCCAGCACGGAGGGGCTGGGCTGGCCCCCAGCACGTGGGTTTCATTATAATCGAGAACAGGCTGCAGCGCTCAGCAGAAACACCGCAGGCGAATCCTCTCTAGGGGAGAGGCTTTCTTCCAGCTCCTGGCAAGACCGGTGTGTGGATAACACGCGTCTCTGTTGGGCATGTCCCAGGTTCTGGGCCGGCCGGAGCAGCGAGGATGCCCGTGGAGAGGCTAACGGCGACCCAGTGCCTGGAAGGAGTGGGAAAGGGGGTGTAAGCCCCTGCGCGCGCATGTGGGGGTGCGCGTGCACGTGCATCCAGCCGTTCTGCTGCAGCTCGGGCCGTAGGTCGCGCCGCCCAGCTGGGACCTGTCGCATTCGAGGTCTGGGCCGTTGGAGCGGAGGCAGCGAGGCCAGGGGAACCGGTGGTCATGGCCAGGCACCGCTGAGGGGTGGTTTGGAAAGGGAGAGCGAGCAAAATGCATGTGTGTGAAGCTCATCTCTGAGTGGCACCCACCGATGCCCCTCGGCAGGAGCTGGCGGCTCTGTTCTCTTGGGCCCGGGCCCTCGGGCACCGATGCTTCTAGGTGCACAACGGGCCGGCCAAGGACCGGAGCGGCGCCTGGTGATGCACAGGAGCCGGCTAACAAAAAGACTTCGTTGCTGTGTGGGGAGCTGCTTGGGGAGGAAGGAACCGCTGCCGGCCCGGCGTGCGCCCCCAGCCGCCCCCGACATGCCCCTCACGCTGCCCTGGTGCCACCTTCTCCTTCCCCACCTGCATCCGCGACCCCCCAACGCCGTCACGGCCCCCGGGACAGCGGCCCCCGGCAGTAGTGGAAACATGCAGATTCCAGCTCTTATTTGAGGCAGGTTTAAAATAGCGCTGAAGGTTATTGAAAACATAACCAAAGCTCCTCCTTATTTCATTAAATACAAATGTGAGTGGGGTCATCAGTTTTTATAGGGGCTCGTAAAGCATCCCTCTTGTTCAAATAGGCTATCAAATCACCCAAGGCTTCTCTCCACGAGGAGTGCAATAAAACCAGAGTTTCTTCTTTAAGAAACTCATCTCAACATCATAATAAAATAACCTTAAATAATACAGTATGGAACAGTTTTTCAATAACATAATTATAGGCTTCCATTTTTTTCCTGGCAGGTCATTTCTTGGTGTCTATTTTGGATGCCATAATGCACACCGGAGGGGAGGGGTCTGCCGGGGGGCAAGGGGAGGGGTTTGAAGCATGTCCTCCGGTCAAAGCAGGTCACCTTGCCTCTCCTGAGGACGATGCTGGCACAGGCAGAGCCGTGCGGGCATCTGGCCTCTTCCCCCACGTCCGAGGCTGCGGACTGGGTCCAACGCCCCGAGACGAGGGGCAGGGCGGGCGGGGCCCAGGTCCCCCTGAGGCATCTGGAGTCTCCTGGAGGCCGCCCGTGCCCGCTGGCAGCCGCCGGGGTTGCTCCTGGCCACACGTCCAGGGCCGAGGCGCGCGGCAGGTTCGGCTGCGACAGGAGCGTGTCGTCGTGCCGTTCCCGCCCCATGGTGGGTCACGGAAATGCTCGGAAAAAGGAGCTTCCCTGTCAACAGACCGACTTTCCAGCCATCTCTCTGATTCCACGACGTAAAACCCGGCAGGTTTTCCTCCCCATGGACTTCTGGGCGGGTCGAGTGGCTTGTTTCTCAGGCGCACGGCACGTTGCAGCCGAGGAGGGAAGGCGATCTCTGGTGTCAGAGGCCCTGCCGGGGAGTGGTAGCATTGCTCGCTCTTCACGCTCGTGTCCCAGCAGCTGCGGGGCCTCGCCGCCCCGGTGAGGTGCTCGCCGAGGCCTTCCCAGGAACCCCGTACATAGCAAACAGATGATGCATGTGCGAAACAGCACCGGGAACTCCTAATTTATTTAACATCTGGACTTGATTGCAGAGTAGCCCCAGGCAGGAAAGAAAGAGGCCGTGGAGGCTCGCGGGCCTGCTTGCTTCCAGGGGAAATGTGCCTGTGCCCTGGAGGAGATGCCTTCCCTGCTCTGCAGCACACCACCCCGCATCTTGCTCCCCAGCTCGCCGTCCCAGGCACCGGTCATGACTGCAACGGAGGGGTGAGGAGCTGCTGGAGGAAGAGAGGCTTTCAGGGCACGCAGGACACGAGCATGTTGCTTTCCTGTTGACACGGGGGCTGTTGGACCTGCTCGGTGCTGTGGCCCGTCATTAGCCCCATGGGGACAGATAGCCAGGCTGTGCAAACCCACGCATGATTGCCAGCGCCGGCGTGCCCTTCCGCTTGGCTTATGAGCAGGTATTTACACAACGCGGGTGTTGCTAGTATCACTCAGAAGCATCCATTGAAGTGTAACGAAGCGTTTAATTTGTGAACGCACACGCGCTCCCTAAAAAGAGCGCGCGCTTTGTTCAAAGGCAATGGCTACCGCGGCGCACGGAAAAGATGCCTGGGTGGGCACGAGCGCTTCCTCGGGTGTCGTCGCACGGGAGGAGGCCGTCGGCGGACCACACGGGCACGTGCTTGCCGGGAACGCAAAGTTGCATCGAACGAAAAAAGAAAGCAAGAAAGCAAGAAAAGCAAAGCCTCAAGTGGCGGAGCAGTTAAGGAACTCCTAGGTGTTTTTAATAACATTGATCAGACCAAATGAAAAAAGGCCGAGCACGGGGAGACAGGAGCAGCCAACAGATGCTGACATTCTATCACGGCAGACACATATTGACTAGCGGTCTGAACAAGTCACTCACTCATCAGAGGCCGGCCTGATTGAGTTGCCTCCAGCCAGTAAATGAGCCTTCCATCCACTGCGGGTCGAAATGAACTGCAATCTTTTCAGACCTCGTTGCTGGCCAAATGAGAGATTTAAAACCCTGGAGGACTCCAAATGAATTTACCAAGGAGCCACAGTAACTAACAAAGCTACAATATATCAGCGTGCAGGGGATCCTGGGTATTGCACTTACTGTTCCTTGATCAACCGGCGGTGAACAATGCAGAGGTAAACAGATTAAGCAACATGAGGTGTGTAAACCTTTTATGGTTTCTTTAAGGATTTGAAGGTTTTGATGAGAAAACATTACAACTTTCCCCGGGGAAATCCACTCTCATTGATTTAATGTTTGCTCGCATGCTAGCTGTCAATTTTCCAAGCGCTTCGCAACAAAATTCTTATTTGATATTTGACAGATCTCTGGCTATTTTGCATGAGCAAAGCTGCTGCCGGTGGGGCTCAGGTCGGGGAAAACGCCAGGGACCGTTCGCAGGCTAACGCAGGCTCTCCGGCCGAGGCCAGGCCTGCCGGCGCGCACGGCGCCGGCCTCGCCCCGAGCTGAACGACGGCCTTGGGTGGTCAGCCCAGGCTGGGCCCCCGCCCCTGCTCCGGCCGTCCGCGGGCCAGAAGCCGAGTCCGCGAGGGCCGTTCCTGCGGCGTCTGACGTGTCTGAAGCCAGAAGCCTCTTCCAGCTCATCCCCTGCTTGGCAGGAGCATCGCGACCCGCCGTCCTCTGACGCTTGTCTGCTTTCTTTCCTCAAATCAAGACTCCCTGGAGGGAAGCCACCGCCTTCCCACCCCCTCCCTGCCCGTCTGTGCGCAGGGCCCTTTGGAGACGAAGCCAGGCCCTGCCACCAAGGCCCCTTTGCTGCTGCTGTTTGTAATCTCTAGCCACCGCCGAGATGCTACCGCTGAGCAATACTGGCCCCCCCTCGCATCCTCACGGCAGGGCAGGAGAAGGACATGCGACTCCTGTGCAGTCCCCAAGCCAGACTCTGCCCGGGGCTGGGGCAAGCCCTCCCGCAGGGGCTGGAGCGGGGGAGGCCTCCGCGCGGCGACTTCCCGGGCACACGCTGCTTCTCGTGTGCTCCGTGCACGCTCGGTGCCAGCGCTCGCCACCAGCGCACGGAGCGGGTGTCTGTCACCCGGGCGCTTTCCCCGCAGCAACGCGCTCCGAAACGCCGGCAGCAAGAGGCTCTCATCTGGAGGAATCATTTCTCCTCCTGCCTCTCGCGGTACAGAAGCAATGCAGTGGTTGCTGCCTGGAAAATTAGCCCAGGGAACTCTCCTCTGTCTGTCTCTCACCTCATTAGACTAGTGAGGAAATGTAATTGTAAGTCTCTGCGGCTTTCTCCGCACGGGCTGGTGGGGCTCGTGCGCTGCGGGCTCCCGGCGCTGCACCACGGCTCAGCGCGAGGCCACCCTCGCCCCACCTTTCACCGGCGCCGGCTTCGTCTCTGCTTGCGCCTGCGACGTTCCTGCGCGGGGGGCAGAGTCGACGTGGGGTCACTGCACCGCGTCTCTGCCTACGGCTGCAGCCCTGAGAATCAATTATTCCCGCCCTGGACTCCAGGCTCATTATCAGCTTTATCGTGCGACGGAAGGAGCCACGCCGCAGCGCCCTGGGCCGCGAGCCGCACGGGCCAAGCGGAGCCGGGCCGTGCGAGCGGTGGCACGGGGGCTGCGTTCTCCACGTCTACAACCACGTGTCTCGACTCGATGGGTGGCCACGACGAGCCAGGCGCAGAGAGCGGCTGTGCGGCACGTGGCGCATGGTTCGGCTGGGATTAGTCCTCTCTGAGGCGCTGCTGAAACCCAAGCAGGGGCACAGCCCCAGGCAGGGAAGGGACCAGGCAGCCACGGGGAGTGGGTCAGGCATGTCAGGGCCCAAACAGGGCCATCCGCCCCAGCGCCCGCGCCCAGGGTCAGTGCGTGTCCACCCAGCATCGCGTGCCTGATTCTCCCCTGATGCGCAGAGACCGGGGGCAGTGACCCGTGCTTCGTGAGCAGCGCGGGGTCTCTCCGATTCGACATAACCCAGCCGAGGCTTCCTCCTCCCGCTCAGCGCGGCCCGTAGGCCAGCGCCGTGCAAAGCGAAGCCCGTGCGCCCCGGGCCGCAGGTTCCCCCACGAGAGCCGGCCGCTCTGTGCGGCGCGGCGTCTCCGTGTCTTCAGTATTGCAGTCCCAACCCGGCGCCTCGCATGCATCCCCGCTTCGTCATCACTAATTACAAGCGCTGAGGACGTGAGGGAGCGTCGGGCCTTTCTGCACGCCCTGGTTGTGGGAAGCCCGGGTGCGACACCCCCAGCACGTCGCCTTCCCCTGCCCTGCCTGCACAGCCGTGTTTCTGGTGAGGTTAACAAGGATTAATACGTGGAGGGTGTTTTTGGTGCGAAAATGGCAAATGCTGAGGCCAGGCATACCAGACACTTCAGAAATAACATGTCTGCCTTGTATTTTAAAGCAGGAAGCAACGCCTCAGCTGAAATCACTTAAACAAAAAGATTGCATTGAGGGATATAATGCAAGAAAGTAATAAGGTTTAAAACAGGTCAGAGCCCTTTCCCTGCTCCACTGCTCCTGAGTGAGATGCATTATTTAATGGTCTTTGGTCACCGCTGATATACTGTTGATGAAATAGATGATTTTGTTCAAAAGAGCATTAGAGAAGAAATATACAATACTGCATTACATTCCAGCACCTCTCTCCCTGGTAAGAGCCATAGATTGAAGGTTTTTCCTCCTGACAGGAAAGCAAAGCAGTTGAAATGAAAAGTCTTATGAAATGGCAAATACAAATGGTAATAATGCCACCATATTCAAAATTAAATTGTTGTAATTCGAGTCCCCAAGCCTGGTGAAGTAATGCGCTGTTCAGCACGTTCTTGGGGAACAAAACCCTTTGGCAATAACGCCGCTGCCTCGCGAGCTAACCAAACCATCCTTTATAAAAATGTAAGCCCTGATGGGTCTCTCCATCAGCCGTAAAGGCGGCGGGAGCTGCAGGTACCCAGGACCGAGGGGCCTGCAGTACAGAGTTCAGCCTGGGGATGCCTCATTAAAATACCCGCCCTTTCCACCCAAGTATGTGAAACACGGGAAGAGCGTAAGGCCGTGCAATGGCTGTGCCCACGGCTCTTTCCCACCACTCCTGCCCCCCAAGCCACGGCAGACACCAGCGGTATTGAATCTTCCCATTGCATCTGCGCCGCGTTTGAGCAGCCAGCCAAGCTCACCAAGCAATGCCTCTTCTGCAACCTCGCTGTCTGCAGGGGCTAACGCCGTCCCTGCACGCCCCGTGCTCACGGAGACGGAGACGTGGCGCCTGGCTCTCCGGCCAGGCCATTAGTTTTGCTCTGCTCTGACTTTCCTCGCAGTTACCGGCTGCTCGCTCCTCTCGCCAGCGAAGCCAAACCCAGGTCCAGCCTCCAGGTCCCGGTCTCTTCTGCACAGACCGTGGGTGTCCCCTGGCACTGGCGTGGCTGGGCTGGTCTCTGATGCCTCTGGCGTTGAGACCCTGCATCCTGGGCACAGCAGCACAACGTGTATTCCTGGAAGCAGGAACAGGCAAGGATCCCTCGGCTCCCGTCATCCACCCGGCAAGCAAGGCCTGCGCTGCGCACGCAAGCAACAGGGGAGGGAAGCTGGCAGTGCTATTGCAGACACGGCCCTGCAGAGACGTCCCCTGGGCTGCTGTCTCCTGTCGCTCCAGCTCCAGGCGCTGCAGAGGAAGGGCACCGCGCTGGCACGGCCTGGCCCGGGCGCGGCGTGCCCCTGCCCCGTAGCCGGGTCCTGCCCAGCAGGCTGCGTGCTCTTCCCAGTGAGCTTTTCCAAACCCTTCTCACTGCAATGGGGGATGCTCCATTTTAACACCGCTGTCACCGGTCAGTGGCCGCGCGGGGCTGGAGACAGAGGCGCGGCCGTGCCTGGGGCCGGTTTCCGATGTGCCGTGCAAGGAGAGCCGGTGCCGCGCCAGAGGCACGCGCCAGTCCCTTACAGAGTAATGGGGAACGGTAACAAAACGGGCAGTTCGGGAAAGGAATACATCACTGGTAATTATCTCTAACCAGAAATGTCCGCCACGGCTCTGAGCCCATCATTCCAGCCCGTTCTAATCAAGTGACACCTTTTTAATTATTGTGAGGACAAATCTGAAATTCCTGTAAGTAATTAGCATACATAATTTGCCATCTCTGACACAACGTGACTTTATCACAGGGGGGCTGCGGTAGTGCAAGGCGAAAAGTGCAAGGCGGCCACATCTCCCGTTTTAATTTCAGAGAAATCAAAACCGTCCATTTATTTTTACTGCAAAGTATTTCTCAAGGAGTTGAGTGGACAGCGCTGAGTGCTCTGGGAGAGTGCGAATAAACAGCAGCAGCCTTGGAGTGTTAAATTTAAGGGCTGTTTTCAAGAGCAGGACACTTCATTTAACAGTAAACTACATTTTTATGCACCTCCGTGACACCGCTATTACCAGGAGCACCAGCTGGCTGGGCCCATTTCTGGGGCAGACTGGACCGGCGGAGCCACTTTGGGGGCTGCTCTCTCTCCAGGGAGAAAGGGATGCCCATCGAATCAGCAAAGCACTTTGGTCCTGCCACCGGCCTCCTAAATAGCCCTCCCCGTTGTATTTTCCCCGCATGACCCTCCTGCTTCTTGCAGAGAGAGCCCAGTGGGTGCAGAGCAGACTGTTCGGCCTGCAAGTCGTGTCACAGAGCGACTGTTTTCCATCCGGCGCCATCACCTTTGATTACAGCCGTGACTCGAGGTGTCCTGAGCAGACCCTCGGCATATTCCTTCGGGGTTCCCTGGTCCACGCAGTTCCCGAGTCGAGGGGACGTTTGCATCCACTCTCCTATGGGGGGGTTTATTCTGTGCCCAGGTTGAGAATGATTTACATTTGAAATGATTGCAGTTATCATGGAGAATGATTTGGCTGTGATGGGGCAGGGTCGGGCCAGCTGACGATCCCTTCCAGCCCGCCGCTGGAGGAGTCTGCAATGCTTGCGGTGCTGGTCCTGCTCCGGGACTGGCCGTGTAGAAACCACGGCTGCGGGAGGAGGCAGCTCTTGCCGTGGCAGCCTCCATTCAGCCACAGTCGTCCAAAGCAGGGTTTGCTCCTGGCCCAAGCAAGGGCTCCTCCCTGATCCCAGCGAGACGCATGCGGGAGCAGCACAAACTGAAAGCTGGGACTGGTCAAACTGGTTTTCACCTCTCATCATGTGTACAAGCAGCCTGGGGCACTGCTTGTGATACCCGTGGTTCAGACCGAGGCAGACAGCAGGGACGCCTGGCGATGAGATCCCTGCACGTGCCTGCACACAGCCCTCTCCTCCCTGAAGCACCCGCGCGTGAGCTGTGGCAAGTTGGCAAAGACCCGCAAAGTGCTGTGCAAGAGGCTCTTCTCAACCTGCTTTTGGGCAGGGTGGCTCCAGTGACTCCAAGTGAGCTTGAACTAAAGGCCAAAGCCCCAAGCTCAGATGTTGAGCCACCAGCACCTTATTCCACCAAAATACCTACCCAAAGGGACTAAGTGGGAAGCACGTGCTGGGAAGCAGGTGCTGCAGGAAGGCAGGTCTGAAGACAAGCAAGTGGCCCGCGGAAAGGACTCTTCATGCAGCCAGCTGCCCACAGGCACACAGATGCGATCGCGTCGGATCTGGCCACGCTACGCCACCACCATGGCTATCTATCAAGGTCTAGTGCAAACAGCCATTTTGGTTTGGCAGCATCTATTTGCATTAGTCTGAAAGCCAAGGTAAAACGCGGCTCGTAGATAAATAATTCAGGCCGGCAGGCACGTGCTGCCCAACAAGCCCAGCTGTTCCTGGGCTGAGACCTCTGCTCCCCCGTGGGACAGGGGGGTCCTGGGCTGGAAGGGGAAACCAGCCCAAAGGGGAAGGGGTTTCGCAGGGGCAGAAAGCAGCGCCTGGGACAGTGTTGCCTTGGCATCCTCTTCTTTTCTGCAACCCCCCCTCAAGCGCACGCCTCCTGCATCCCTGCCCTGGGCTGCAGCTCGGGAGCGCGCACAGAAGACGGGAGCCTGGTTTGTTTTCATCCGCCCAGGACAGGGCTGGGGTGCGGCTGGTGCCCGCCAGGCTCTTGCAAGTGCTTCATACCCATCAGATCGAACAGCCTCTGAGGACTGATTGGGGAGATGATAGCGGATGGTTTGGGGAAATTTTGAATGCAATATATCATGTCATAAATAAAACAACATGTCATGCATTTTTAACACGTATTTGTTCAGCGCATCCAGGCGAGGCTGTTGTGAAAGAGCATGCCTTTGAAGAGCCCCAGGCCAGCCCCATGCAAGGGATCGGGCATTTTGGAGGGGGCAGAGCAGGTGAAAGTCTCCCCTAGGCAGCATCCGAATGAGGCCTGAGCACCGGGACGCGTCACGTCAGGGCCGGGACGAGGGAGGGGGACCGCACGCCCTCTCGGCCTGTCCCGAAGCCCCAGGCGCTGGAGCCCGGGGATTGCAGCAAACTCCGCGCTCCTCTTTCAACGCACTCAGCTTCTAGCCCTGCGCTCAGCAGGGTCCTGCGGGCGCTCCAGCGATATCAATGAGGATTAATTAATTGGCAAATTATAAACACAGGGAATTGATTAAGTCTGTGTGAGCAGCCTGCTCTGTCACTGATTTGAGTCTCTAAGCAGGTTGGTTAGTTAGTTAAATTAAGAAGCAAAAGGAGCGGGTGTAAGATCCTTCCGGGTGTAAGAGCCAGCTGCGCTCCCAAATTCACTTGGGCACTCGGAGCCCGGCCCTCGTGGACAGAGGCTTTTTTTTTTGCAATTTGGCCCTTGGGGAACAAGCTATTGTGTTCACCAAAGAGCAGGCGGTTGCCAGCAGCTCGGGACAAAAGCCAAAACCTTTTCCTGCCATTGCAGGGGAAAGCTGCTCCCCAGAGGGAAGAAAGAGCGATTTAGGCTAGGGAAGGACGTCTGCACGGAGGCGCTGGGAACGTGCACCTGAACGGCTCCGCACCAGCGCTTGTCGTGACCTCGTGCAGCTCCCAACACCGGTTTAGGAAGGAACTGGAAAGGACCCCTTTAAAAATGCCACAACATCCAGTCTTGGCTGTTTTGGAGGCGCGGTATTTCTGCATTTCATTCAGAAACAACTTTTCCTTTTGACCTTTACATTTTTTATAGAAAATAATTGTAAACATTTAAACAGGGCGCAGCCAGCATGGCATTTCCCAGGTTTGGGCCAGGCAGGAGAAACGTCCAGGCTTTGGGTTTGCCAGAAAAAAAATGAAATTTGGGCTTTTTGTTCCTACTTGAAAAGGAAGAAGGGCTGTGTGACGTCTCTCCTCCCGTGAACAAAGGTGCCCTTGCTACCACCCCCGGGGCTCCGGTGGGCCGTGCTGGCGTGCAAGGTGACCCCTGTCTCCCGCGCGTCTCCTGAATAATCCTCCTGTCCTCCGCGCTCGGGAGAGCACGCGGGAGCCGCTCTCCTCCCGGCCTCGCCTCGGGAGCAGGACCGGGCCACCACGGCCTGCGCCGGCGGGACGGGCCACGCGTGCTGCTGGCGCCCCGCGGCGTGGCGGGACGCGGGCTGCGACTGAGCGTTAGCCGCCGTTCCCGGCTCCCCGAGTCCCCTCGGAGCCTCGGCTGCCTAATGCCAGCACTCCAGGTCTGCATTAGCGAGGGGGGAAGCATTAATAAGGCACAAAGAGCGAGCTCGCAGGCAGCCTGCCCTCCGCTTGAGGAGGAGTTATTGCTGCGTACATCACTGGGAGGCAGAGGGATATAACCCTAATGTCTGCACCTCAGGACATGCCATTAAAAAAGCATCTGCGCTGACACAGATCTGTTGTTTATCAATATCCTGACAAGCATTCCCCCTGCAGCAAAGAGCTGCCTCCACCGCGCCGCACGCGACGCAGGGGGAATGGGCCTTGCTGCTGCCTGGCCGCGGTCCCCGTGGACGCCGGGACGTGGCATGGCCGCCTGCCCCTCCGGCGCGGGGCTGGGCCCGGGTGCAAGAGCCTCCACAGGCGCTTCGTTCGCTGGCAAGTGGCACGTCGGGGGAAACTAGCTGCAGAGCTTGTGTCAATGCTTTTGGCCCCAAAACACGGGAGGGGGACAAGGATGAAGCGTGTTGCTTCAGCGTGTCCAGGGTGAGGTGCTTGTGCCTTCGCAACGTGCTCCAGGCACTGACCCCCTTCTTTCCCCATCCAGGTGTCAATTTAAAACCCAGCGCGAGCCCATTGGGAAAGAAAAGCCACAAACAAGTTTCCTTTGGACACTTACGGTGACAGGCTTTGGCTCGGCCCAGAACAAATGGTTCGGGTTTTGCATCTGACCAAAACCCCCTGAAACATCGGCACCTGCGTGACCCCTTAGCCCCAGGTCTGCAGAGCAGGGAAAATACACCCGGAGCCACAGCGCCCTTTCCTCTCCTGAGCAGGAAACCTGCTCCCGGAGCAGGATCACTTTGTCCCGCAGGGCCTTGCCCCCTTACACCCCCGGCCGCCCCCCACCGAGGCGCCGGCCCCAGGCCCTGCGGATTCGCAGTGCCACGCTCGGTGCATCGCAGGTGACAAGCGTGACGAGCCCGGGTTCTCCCGCGCTCTTCTGTTCTCCCCATTACACCTCTTCAGAACCTAATTTCACCGTTTGCATAATGTAGAAAGACTTAAATTGCTAATGAGAATGGAGGCAACTTCAAAAAAATCTCAAACCATTTCTGCATAATTTTCCAATTACCAGCTTTAACTTCAACCTAAATACAGCTCAGGAAGATATAAAAACTTTTTCATGCTCACTTTGTGTGGGCTCAGGGTATTTATATCTGCTCGTTTCGAGGAAATGCTGAAAAATCGGTCTTTTCTCGGCCTCCTCGCTGTCCCCGCCTCCCTCGCTGCTGCGTGGACCGCTCGCCCTAGCCATGCATGCTATCTGATACCAAAATGAATCAGCATTACCTTATAATTTCAAATTACTTGTAGCTTTAGTTAATTAAATGTAAAATCATTGGAATAAAATTATCCTTTCATTAGAAATTAACTCACTGCTTAGGACTTCAATAATTACTTTTTTTTTTCAAAACCACATACAAAATGGTCAGTTAAACTGTATGTAAAAAAATAGTTTAATGACTGTATAGCAATCAAGCTTATTATTATTTAAGCACAAGCTATTAACATGTGCAATGAGGTATTAGCTAATAAATTATCTTTATAAAATTAAATTGTAATTTTATCACAAATTTTACAGAGGTTCTGCTTTTTAATGGCTGTATTTAGCTCTGGCGCTCCGCTTTCCTTCATTACTTTATTAACACTTTGCATTTATACTTTTTTTAAATTTAAGATCAAGTTTAATTGATTTATTCCTCCTCTCCAGCCAAAGCCATTTGGTTTCCATCTTGTGAAAGGGCTGTCCGCAGAAGACGTAGCTTGGGGGGCAACATTTCGCTTTAGTTTGCTGTCCATCGACTGCTGAAGTGCAGGAGGGTATTACTCACAGGGCCCCATCGTTTATTAGTCATTATTCATTTGCAAGAAAAAATATAAGCGGTGAAAAAGCTGCGTGATCGGTACGCAGATGAGAGGCGGGAGAGAAGCCCGGCGCGACCTGAGCAGGCAGCAGGCTGGGGCGGGCTCCGTGCGGCAGAGGTGGGCACGCACCCCGCAGAAGACGGCCAGCGTGTGCGACGTGGCGCGAGCATCGTCCTGCTGGCAGGGCTTCCCGCGCCGGGCCAGGCGCGGGGAGCCGTCCCCAGGCTCCATCGTCCGGGGCGCCTTACCCCGTCTCAACGCGGGGCTCTGCGGAGGCCAGGCCAGGCCCGACTCCCCGGCTGTGGTCTCCTGGGCACCTAGGCGCACTGCCCGAGGGCCACGACCCCGCAGGTAGCGCTGCCCCGGCGCAGGTGACCTCGCTGGGATCACCCCCGGTCTGTCACCCTGCCGTCGGCCTGGGGTTGCCCGCTCGAGGGCCCAGTGCACCTAGCAAAAAAGGAGAGGAAAACAAGCAGAAAGAAGAAGAAAGTTGGAGGCTCCTGCATACATTTAGAGGCAGATTTCCTTTCTGTTCAACCTCCTTTTTACACCTCCCCTCGCCGCTGGAGTGAGCGAAAGGGCTTGTTCTTGCACGGCCTCTCTGGCAAAGTCATTCGTAATAAATTCAGATGCTGTAAATAGATTAGAAAGGGAAATTAATGTGTGGCAGCAGACGTAGGACACCAGAGCCCAAAGAGGCTACATTTCCATCTGCGCAGCGCCTGCCTGCGTGCGCCGCGCCGCGCCAGCACGCCGCACGTCTCCCAGCTCCCCTCTTCCGAACTAAATCTGGCCTTCCAAATCAGATAAGGTTTTCTGAGTTAAACAGCTTTAAGGTAAATCTCGCCGTGATGCACAGCTGCAGCGAGAGTCAGTTATAAACTTCCTTCGCAAGTTCCTTGTCGACAGATATCCTTGAGAGTCACCTCCATCTCCTTCGCAGGTCACACCGAGATTTAGAGATAGGGAGCTGTAGTTAAGGTCCAGATCTGCTATCTGAACTTGAATGATGGAGGACACATTCCTGGGACATGTTTATTGTCACCCAGCGGCCCACAATCCAAGTCTCGCCGAGCCAGTTCCAGTCCTGATATAATTCATGGGCTGACTTCCATTGTGGAGTGACTGATAAGGCCTTCACTCCAGGCCTTGCTGCCCACTTGTCTCAAGGAGACTCCAAAGGAACTTCAGCACAATATAAATGTGGCTCCACGTCCGCCTCAGCCCCCTGGAAAATTCCCCATCCTGAAAGCGTAGCATTTTAAGTAATAAAACCATAGAGAGATTACAACCAAATGTGACAGGAATTTATAGCCCTCTGCGTGAACCTTTTACCTTAAGACGGGACAAAGTTGAGGGGAAAAAATTGAGCGGTTCAGTTGGGTAACCTTTGCAACGAGCTTTCTTCAGGGCTGGCCCCACGCTCCTCCGTCCTGATTTAATAACCATACAAAAAAGCAGCAGCTCTTTGCTGAGGGTGCGCAGACGCCGGCAGGGCACGCTGCCTTTGTTGCTTAATCCTTGCTGCCTCCTCCCTGCTGGACAGGCCATCGTTCGGGCAAAGGCAGGGCTGTGCCTCCTGCTACACGCTCACGTAACACTGAAGAGCCTATTTAAAATCCCTTCTTCCCCCGGAGGCGGCACGTCGGGGGCATCCAGGCTCCCCAAGACCTCAGGAGCTGGGCGGGCGGGCGAGTCTCCTCTCCGGAGGGAGCAGGCCACGCTGGGCATTGTTGGGCTGGTTGGTTTTTGGGGTCTTGTTTGAGATCCTTTGAAAACCCAGGGCAATCTTGTGCTGCGCGTTGCAGTGACTAACGCTCTAAAATATATTGGCACGCCAAACGCTGCACCCCTTCGCCCAGGAAGGTGTGCATTTTTATTACCCGTGAAAGGGTCATGTAGCATAGCTAAGCAGATTCCTGACGCACTCGGATACTGGATTTACTGCCACTTCCAGCAATAAAGGGTGGAATTAATCCTGAGTTTACTAATCCAAAGAGTAAACAATATCCAGTGGAGACACTCAGGCAAGATAAATGCAAGGGAGTTAAAAGCAAACGGAGTGAAATCATTCTGCTCCAAGCCAAGGAGTCACTCAAGGAGCATGACGCTTCCACACACAATATTATCAAATCGTTAATAAATGTCTCCAGCGTCTGTGATATCAGGAAGCTTTTCATTCCGGTTCATCACGGTGCAGGGTTTTATATGTGCATGCAGGCCAGGCAACGGGCAGTAATTTCGTGACACGGATTCATGTTGTAGCAGCAACTAAATGCCAATTAAAGGAATATTAACAGGAAGGGTTTGCTGCTGATCCCGATACCGCTTCAAGGGAGGCAGAAGATTTCCTGGGTTTATTAGTTGAATAAAACTGTTTGCTACTTAAAAATCCCACCACAGGGACTCCGGAAATAAATAAGTTTGGAGATGAGCATCTCCTGAAACGTCCCAGTGCCTCACAAATTATCGACGTTGTATCTGCAACCCCAACCAGGGAGAAAGCATCAATAATCGCCGTGCGTTGGCTCTCGGATCAGGCACACGGTTGTACGTCGCGTATTAAATAGTTATGTAACACTTCTAGCGCCACTTACTTTATCGTGACCGGTTTATTAAACAGCTTTAACTCTTTGCCCGCCACTGCAGACACGCTGACTTTAAATTCAGGGTTGCCCATTGCAAATGTTTTCCCGAGCGTAGATGAGCTGCCGGTGATGAAAGGGTCAGCCCCGCATCCAAGGAAGTAAATGTGTGTGTAGTGGGCTTGGTGTTATAACTGCTTTAAGCGGTAAATACGTTGTGAAGTGTCTAATACATTTCCATTACCTCCCTGTATGCTATCTGCAGCATGCTGACAAATGCTATATTAACTCTTATACCTCACTGACAAAAGACCGATGAAATAAAGCCCTTACCAAACGCCCGGCACATGCGTTCACAGGGGGCGTTAAGCTGTGCTGTTGCTCTTCCCCTTTGTGGATGGCCAGGGACAGCAAAACAAATCCCCCTTTTAACCACGTCCGTGCCAGCCCAGCTCCTAAGCCCCCCCCGGGGCGATCTGTGGAGCCCAGCGCTGGTGTGCAACACCCAGGACGGGACCGCGACTGCGTCTGGCGCAGGCCGGGCTGGTCTCAAACAGCACGCCGCGACCCCAAACCACCCGGGGAGCAGCCAGGCCACCGCAGACGACGTTTGGAAATGCACGGGGGAGCACGGGACTGGTCTGGGGTTGGTGACGGACGATGCTCCTTTCTGGATGAACGCCGTCGTGCACAGAGCTGTGCTCGGCCCAGTGCTGCGCGGGCTGGGAAAGGGGCACGTTTCCCCTCCCGTCTCACCCAACCCTGGGAAAACAGCAAGCTACTTCCCTCTGCCCCCCACCAGCTGCCCCTGTTGGCAGTGAGGGCAAGGGCTAGATGCGCCCGGGGGCAAAGAGCCCGGGCTTTGCCCAGGACCATCAGCTGCAGCTGCCTGAGGTGCCAACAGACAAGGAACTTGTCCCCGGCGCAGAAAACCCAGCACCTCTCACCGGCATTAAATTCACATCCAGGTCTTTTTGTACGTATATTTTAAATTATCTCACTCAAGCCACTACTGTGCTTGTTAAATAATTAAAGGCAATGAAAGTGTTATTTACTGTCCTGTTTACTGCAGCAGACCCCCGGCTTCAGTTTGTTTCTCAGTCCAGGAGCCACTATTACCCGGCTCTCAAGGAAAATATTTCTAAGTATTAATTAGTGCAGTGCGATAGAAACCTGTATCGCCGGTTTTATTGGGGAGTCAGAAATAACACTTGATGACTACTTCTTTTATGGGTTAATAAATTTAAAAAATATTAATGTCTATATTCTTCGACAGTGCGGCATAGCTGCCGGAGGCTGCGGGTGGAGGTCCGGCCAGATTTACTGGCCATCGCGACGGCCCAGGCCGCATGCATCGCTCACGTGGGAAAGTTCAGGAGGCGTAAAAATGAGGGGGCACGAGGAAGATGGGAGAGGGCACAAAATTAGCAGTGCTGACGAGCAGCCCTTCCCCGGACGGCCCGTGCCCGGCAGGGAAAGCAGGGGTGTCCGGGTCCTGGCCACGGGGGGACCGCACAGCTGGGCTTTTCCTCCAGGACCCAAGGAGAGCGCATCGCCTTTGCTCTGTCGGATTTTACACCAGGGAGGGGTGGTATTTCAGTCTTTCCTGACCTGGAAAAGGGGCAGAGAACTGAAAGCAGGGAGGAAAAAATCCTTGAGGAGCGAAGGCAGAAGGTGCCCGGAGGGGGCTTGCCGCGGAAGGAACAACTTGGTCCTGTAAGGGGTCGGGGACAAGTCGTCAGCGACTGCCCAGAACATTTGCTTTTAAAGAGTATGGCTGGTGCGTCGCAGGCAGAAAGGGTGTTTACTGTTTTATCTATATGTAAAACGTAGCCCCCCCGGGCCACATCCGTTCTTCTGGCTTCAGGCTGGGCTGGCCCCGGGGACCTGATCAGGCTGCCGGGAACTTTCTGTCCTCCGATCTGTTTTTAACCCTCTGCTTGCCAATGTATGACCCTGTCCTGAATTTTGGGCCTGGCTGCACGTCCCACCCGCGCCGGTGCGGGTGCTGAGTTGTGTTCGGGGTGCGAGGGATGAAGAGTCAGGCCCTTGGTCTTTTGCAAGTTTTCCTCTGCCCCCTTCTTGCGCTGCTTCTGTTTTTGAAACGAAAATGGGAATAAGTCGCCCTGCTTCTGGTGGTACAAAGCAGGGGGTGAGGCGGGTTTGGGCAGTGGCACTCAGAAACCCCCGACCTGGAGGGGAGCGGCTGGCCACGGGTGGAGGGCCGCTCTCGGGCGCCTCGCTCCTGCCTGAACAGCGAACAGAAACGCCCTCGTGATCTTCCTGGTGCTGACGAAATCCCCGTTCAGATCCCAGATCCTCTTCGCAGGCGCTGGGAGCTGCCTCGGCGGGGATCACCATTCACACGGTGACGCTCTCCAGTCGCCACCTATCAGAAAACAAAGTCACTGCAGGATCTCAGACCCTTCGGCGCCGTGCCAGCTGGCGAATGTCACGGCTGCAAATGCCCTTGCACGCCCAGTGCGCGAGACGGCTCCCTCGCCTGCCCCCCCGGCTCCGGCTCCTTGCACATGCCGGGGGCGCCTGGCAAAGCTGGGGGCCCAGGGAAGCCTAATACCTAAACGCACGACCCGCCGAGCTCCGGCTTCCACAGGAAAGGCAGGGAAAGAAATGCCGGTTGTTTGCTTTCAAACAGACAGGAGTTTAGGAATAAAAAACTAAATGCTGTCCTAAAGAAGAGATGAAAAAGAAATCGAGGCTGCCGATCCGACAAAGCGGTCGCTGTAACGAGATGTCTGGTCGCGATCCAGGGACATTTGCCCGGTCCCAGTGGAGAGGAGGGTGCCCGCCTGCCGGCTCTTGACTGCATTTGTGCATTTTGTGTGGGTGGGCTTTTCCGGGCCGGTTTCAGCCCATGCATTAAGGTGCAAACATCCCAGGCAGCTACTGCACCCGGCTGATGTGGGTCCTTACTGCAGCGCGTGTGGGCAGGACAGGACGATGCCGCTTGGGCGTCCATCCTAAGACGAAGGACGGGTACACGCCTTTCACATTCAGTGTCCTTCACACCTGAGAAACAAGGGCCTACAGCCCCCCTTTTTGCTGTCTGCCTGGACCTTCAGCACAAAAGCACAGGTGTATGTTGCATTTACATCTTAAAAGGCCTTTGGTGGGATCTAGTAGATCCCAAAGCAGCCGGGCGTATGTGCGCACCTGCTAATATGGCTGAAACTGCATAACGCGGGACCTTGACAACACCTTGTCCAATCAACACCATTTCTAGAGGGGAACGCCGTGCCTCGCCACTCTCCTAGACTTCTTTGAAGCTGCCGGTAGTGGTGTGTTG
The DNA here is from genome assembly GCF_052110815.1 of Crocodylus siamensis. NCBI lineage: Eukaryota > Metazoa > Chordata > Crocodylia > Crocodylidae > Crocodylus > Crocodylus siamensis. Next base: position 1,029,721 of record NC_143405.1, read on the forward strand.
TAGGGAGCAGGTTGACATAATTTATTTAGACTTTCCACAGGCCTTTGACAAGGTCCCTTTCAAGAAGCTACCAAAGAGCAAAAGTAGGGTCATGAATCAAAGGCGACAGCAGGCAGAGCAGGGAAGTTCCCGGTGGCGTGAGGGGACCAGCGGCGCTCCGCAAGGTCCCATGCCGGACCCTGTCACGTTGGACGGGGCCGTTAATGATCTGCAGAGGGAGGTGAGCAACGAGGCGGCAGCGCTGGGGCATGACAAAGTCGTTTAGCTTAGTCCAGTCCGAGGAAAACCACCTGCCTTTGTCTCTGACCATCCTGGAAGTCCAACCCTGACCGATGCAGAGGGATGCGGGGCAGGGGGCCCAGCTACTCTCACCTCTCGCAGGTTTCTAAATGAACAGAAAAGGGACCCGGGCATTGCTACAGGCAGCTCTGCGGAGACCTCGGGGCAAGGGATGTTGGCAGCCGAAATGAGAAATGTCAGGATGCTCCAGGAGTGGGTATGAGACCGCCCAGGAAGCACTCTCCCGGCCCCCTAAGTCGGCAAGGCAGCCTCCCCAGGTCCTGCGCGCCGTGCCGCCCAGAAAGGCCGCGGTGGAATAGGACAGGATGCGAGGGGGGAAGGCCTAGGAGGACGATCGGGGCAGAGAAACCTCTGGCCTGAAGAGAGCTCTAAGTGGTTGGGGGCATGTTCGTAGAAAGGAGACGAATGAGAGGGGGCAGGGCAAACACCCATGAAATAATGCAGGGTATCCTAAGGGGGAGCGGGGGGCTGGCATGCCCCGTCTCGCGCTACAGGAGCAAGGAGAGAGTCAGCGAACGCCGAAAGGCGGCCACTTGGAAAGGCATAAAGAGACATGCAGCTGCTCGCCGCGTGCGATCGGCCTGTGGAACTCCTGGCCGCAGGATGCCACGAGCTGGACCAGGCTCGGGGTGACTCCAAATGCTTGCGTGGACGGCGAGAAGATCCGGCACTACAATACAAGCAACAATTTGGCAGGGAGAGGAAGCCTCCTGCTTCCGGGCCAAAGCCAATCTCTCATTACCAGGGCCGAGGAGGAGACTTTCTTGGGGAATTTGTGCCTCTCGCTGATGGTTAAGCTCTATGGCTGAGTGAGTAAAGAATTGGCTCTTCCCTTGATTATTTTAGAAAGGGTTCATTTTGGCAGGCAGGGTTATTAGCGTAACACTTGTATTGTTTCCTAAGGCGCCATGTATGCAAAACCACACAGTAATTGTATGAACACCAGCATGGGCAATTTACCCACCTCACATTCATAAATGTTTAGATTTATACAGCTGAGTGCTGCACATTCCCGTTTCGAGGTAGTTTCTTTTATTGCTGTTTTAGAAATCCATTCCAATTAGAGAGCAATATTATGGCTCCCAATACAAACAGCAAGGTGCAGTGCAGAGAGGCGACGTTGAGTGGTCCCCGCAGGTGCGCTCTTATGAGCACGGCTAACCTCCTCAAGCATTTTATAATAATCATATTTCTCGTGAAGCTTTAGTTTAGCCTCCCTCAAATTAAATCTCAGCCATAAAAAAAAAACAAATCAATGGGATCTTGGTGGGGGAAAAAAACTGTTTCATTCCCTTTGACACGTTAGGGAGTTTACCGACCTTTCCCCTCTCCCCATGTCCAGCGTGGACGCCCCATGCTCTGACGGCACTCGAGAGGGGGCAGGAGCTGGGTGGATACCCCGGGAACCGTCGGGGTACCAGCTCCCTTCATACCACGGGGCTGGCCCAAGCTGAGCCGTGCGACTGGGTCGAGCCCAGCAGGGCCAGGGGAGAAGGGTGTCAGCAGGGATCACCAGCGCCTCGGGAAGGGGAGCAGTCTGGGCGGCCAGTGCACCCAGGACCTGCGCGTCCTCCCGTCCCCATTGCCGTGCACGCAGCACCGTAGTGTGACGAGCCCCGAGGCCGAGGGGCCGCCCTGGGAGAAGCCACCGAGGCCCCTCGCGACGGGAAAGGGCATTCAGCATCTTCTGGGCCTGGGCAGTGGCTTTGACGGAGCACGTGGCCGTTACTGATGCGCGCCTGCTGCAGGGGCTTCGCGCCGAGCGCGCTGCGCTGCGCTGCCAGGGCTCCGGCAGCCTGATGGCCTTGTTAAATATTAAACGGGCCGTGAGTTTCTTAAAACGGGGCGCGGGTGGAAAGCCGTTGTGGGCAGAAGAATAGCAGCAGTATTTAAAAATTAAAATCCGCTGCAGCCAATCGTATCAGCAGCGACATTTGTCCTTTGGAGTCTGACTTTACAGCTTCCAAGAGCGACCATCAAACACAGAGGCTGTGCTTGAAGCTAAGCAATAAAGTGACTGGTGCATTTCTTTTTACTTTATACACCGCTGTATTGATTTTGTAGTTTATTCTTTCTTGGAGGAGAAACTAAGGTATTGCGATTTCATTTAGGTTCTGCATTATAATTTCCCCGATGATTTTGTCAAGTGTTCCTAGAGGAGAACACCTTCTTGCAGGGAGCAGGATTCAAAGACACAGAGCCAACTAATCCATACCTAATTGGATGAAATCGTTATGCACTTTCCCTCCTTTTGGAGGCTTTTTTTCAGAGTTCCTGGTTCCTTAGGGATCCTAAAAGCCACTGAAGAGGTTATTATAGCATGTCCTCGGGGATGTTTAATACCCTAGCCCTGTTCAGACATGCAAATAATCTAATTCAAAAGCTTCCTAATTAGCAAGCCAGCTACAGTTCTGGATAAAGAGAGAGAGAGAGAGATCTAAAAGGACTGTGCTTTTCTCTTTTATAGGCTGCTATTGTGCAAAAGGCAGCGTAATGGGTAAAAAGTAATTGTTCTGATTTTAATTGCGATCCACTATTTATAGTTTTGTTCTGTCATCTGAATAATGAGGAGGGGATTGCATTCACGCGGCTCGCGCTAAACACGCTGCAACTCGCCTGGTGCAGAACGCAGCCTGCGCCCACTGTTTCCTCTTGGAAACAAAAATCTTGCCTAGCACAGACAGTCCAAGTAAAAGATGTTAAGCTCGTTAATGAATTAGCCATTTAATTAACATAATTAGGGATAATTATTTTCTTTTAATCTATTGCCAATTTTAGGACAATTAAACTAAAGAGTGGCAAAGCAGATCACAGAGGGTCTTGTGCAATCACAGTAAATGCTTTAGCCCTAAATTAGACATTATTAAATATTGCGGCTGTGAAGGGCGACGATGGACAGACCCAAGGGCACGTCCCTGCGCCGTGTCCTGGGGTCTGCGGCACGCGAGCAGCTGCCTGGGACTGTGGGTGGGGAGCCGGGGGCGCTGGAAGGGGCCAGGACCAGGGCAGGATGCGGTGCCAGCGGCGTGGGAGCCCGGCTGCGTGGCTTATGAAACCGGGCTGCAGCCGAGGCCTGGGAACCGGGGGTTTGCTGGCTTTCCAGTCACCCCGCACAGCCTCCAAACTCTGCCCTGTGCAATGCATGAGGTGGGGGCCCGGGCGACTGCCACGCCAGCCACGTGTGGTGGGGGCTCCTGCCCTCCCTCATGTCCCGCCGAGCCATCAGCTCTGCAGACATCTCTGGGCACGAGCCCCATCCAGCGCTCTGCCGCCCGTGCCCGGTGCTCGAGGAACGGTCACGCTCGCGCTCCTGATGAGGCAGACGGCGATCGGGTGCTTCGGATCCAGCCTGCAAGTCACGGGGCGAAGAGCAGGCCCGTCTCTGGCCCTGGAGCTTCGTCCTCCCTGCACAGCAAAGGCCTGCTGCAAACCACAAAGGTCGTGGAGATTTTCAAACAAAAGGGCAAAAAAATTCAGAGACTGGAAAACATGAGGGAGCCTAAATATAGGCCTTGTTACTGGCTCCCCTGTAATGCAGGCTTCTTCCAGTGGCCTCATTTTTCTACTGATGCCTCCTTGGGGAAGGCCCGAGTGGCCTAGAAAGGAAGAGCGTTAAAGAGCGTGTTTCGTGCTGCTCCCATTCCCCTTCTCTCCGAAACCGGAGCTCCCAGAGCCTCCGGCCCAGAAGAAAGGCCCTGTGATGACACCCCATTCCTGGGACCGGCACCTGCCGTTCTCCTGGCCAAGGGGTGGCTTGAGCCCAGCCCTCGCGGCGAGCCTCCCACCTCCCCCCAAAGCGCAGCTCCGTGAGGGGACCTGCAAGCTGCTCTGCCAGGGGGACGTGAAATGCAGCCGTTCTCCGCTGGCCGTGGCATGCCCAGCTCCACGTGGCACGTCGGGGCCCCTGCCCTTGGCGTGGCAGGAACAGCCTTTGCTTTGCCAGCTGCACTAGAGCAGGTCCCCTCCCCGCAGCTGCGCTGACGTCCGTCCCGCGGCATGACTCCCTGGGGACGGAGCATCCCGCCTCTTTTTCCCTTCCTCTCTCGGGTCCTGTGCACTGTGCCCTAGGAGCTGCCCGACTTGCCCAAAGGCAAGTGATTTCTGCCCAAATCTTGGTTTTGCTGAGCTAATTCCCCCTAGTGCAATGGGGCCTCTTTGTTCACTGCACTGCTAGTCAGTTTATTATCCCATTAGATTCCTACACAGCACCTGCTCAATTGGAGCCTTGTGTGCTAGCAATTAATATGTTATGCCCTGATTAATTAGCAGGGTTAATTATGATTGCTGTTGCTTAAACCTATGTAGAGAGAGATGGCATCATGTTGCTGTGACTCGCAGTGTTGAGGATGTGCCCCAGGGAATTGGTGACCGGAGTGGTGCTCCTTTGCTAGCGGCAGGCTGTTCACTGGGTTCGTGTGCTCGCTCCTGCAGTGCGCTCAGTTTGGGAACCACATCCCTGCCTGCTCCAGCTACCCGCCCCGGGACCGGGCCACAGAAATGCCCTGCTAGAGCGCAGCCATCCCGCCCCAACCAGGGCAGGATTGCTGACCGCTGTGTATTGCCTGGTGTCTCATTCGGTCTACTTCACTGTTATTTTGGGATATGAGAGTACCAGTAAGCCAAGTCTGATCTCAGACCACCGCCTGGCCCAACACAAAATCTGGAGCTCACATGAAGTTTAACAGCGCTTGGCTAGCTCTTTGCAAACTTTTGCGCCCCACGGTCCCACCCGGCATCCACAATGTTCAGTGACCCTGCGTAGTCACCTGCGCCCAGAAGACAAATCCATGGGAGGGGTGAGAGATGCAGCCTGGCGAGGATGAGTCTGTCGTCTCGTGTGCGTGCCCCACTGGGAGAAGCGCCCACACTGAAGGTGACCCTGCATCTTGCACGGATAAAGCCAAACCTCCCACGCGGCCGAGCTTCCAGAGCTGGCTCCAGGCGAGCCCGTCGGGCGCGACGCAGCCACGTTCCCCTTGACCGCCCTCCGCAGCCGCCGTCGCCGCTTCCTCCTGGGAGAAGAGCGCGCGAGGCCCTGGCGAGCAGCAGAGAGGTAGTGCGCTTCTCCAGCTCCCGTGGCGCGTTTCCTCCTACCTCCTGCCCAGCTAAACAACATCCATCAAGACAAAAATACACCCGAGAACAGCTTCTCCCCCACCTCGGAGAGCAGGGTCGCTCCTTCGTCCTTGCTGAGATCACGAGCGACGCAGGGAAGACCGAGGGATCTGGGAGAAAATTGCACAAACAATTAAACGCTCCCTTCCAGAGACACCGAGGATTCCCCTTGTCTGCAAAAGGCAACCACCAAAATAAGAATGCCACATCTCCAACACAAGGCAATCTATTATTCCCCGAGCAGTAACATGATACATTATCAGCCACCTTATCCTAGCAAAATGTATCATTACCTGCACTTTCTGCACTTTCCAGATCAATCCACTTTAAAAATGTAGTAATATAGAAGGGTATTAGGTACTAGAAAACTCATTATGAAAATGGCGCACTCAAATTCTTTAAAGGTGATATTTCATAAAATATACTATGCCTAGCTCTTGGCTCAATCATTCTTTTTAATAGCTCCATAGCAGCCAGAAAATAAAGTATTCATGAAGATTGAAGAAGATGATCCCATGAACTTCAATTTAATTGGTGCAAATTAAAACGATCCATCTTTCCATGCTGCCCGTCTATCTCCAATCATCAGTGCGCCACACGTCCAGCACCCTGATTACAATTATCTTTTAATAGGAAAACTTGTCACTTTTTGTGTGATTTACATAAGCTTGCACAAACTTACTGGTATCGTTTAGGGTTGGAACGGATGATTTTTTTTTCCCTATTCAAGTCGCTCGATATGGTCGGGGGGTGCAGAGGTGACGTGGGCTCCTGGCAGGGGGTTCATTTACCGCTCGCACAGCCTGGACTTGCATGAGAAGGATGCCAGAGAACAGCCTTCAATACATCTTCATTCACCAGACCTCCCCCCAAAGAAGTGCTAATGCAGCCAGATTTCATGGTGTCTTTGCAATGACCATTGCAATTACAATACAAAAACCTAGATGACATTTTGACTTTTAAATAGGAAGGGAATGATGCTGGTCCCTGCTGATGGCTCCCCCTCTCCCCCCAGCAGCTCCGCGCACTCCCATCCGGAGAAGGTATCCTGCAGGGTTTAATAAGCCATCAAATCATAGTGGTGTGGGCAGTCTCCTTGGGAGTTCAAATAAAATTACCATAAGTGCATGTTTACTGTTTCTGGCCTAGTGTCTGGAGTTAGGCTGAGACCTCTCCAGCCGGGAATGGCGAAATGGCCTGGCATTGTTATTAATTATTATTATTGCTATTATTTCTTTGTAATGGGCCCAGTCCAACAGCAAAGACGTTGCACGATGATTCATTGCCCGGAGCCACTTATGTATAATACGTTTCAATTTTGTTTCCTTATCTCTGAAAGGCGAGAGTCCTTATCACAGATGGCTTCCACGCCGTAAGATGTTATGAGAGTTAGCTCTGTCGTCTGAGGCCAGATTTCTCTATGCTTTGAAATAATTAGCATTGTTTAGCTTTTGTCTCTGTATCCCCTGCTAATATTAACCCTGGAATGAGAGGCAGATTGAGCCAGCTGCGTTTATTGCTGTTAAATCTTCTCGCTCTTACACGTGTTCCTCTGCTGCTTAAATGCAAGGAAGGGCTTTTTTTTTTTTAACAAGCACTAATTCAACTTACTTTTTGTTTGTGCTATCCAGCTAGTCCCCATGGTGGACGCTGGCTGGGATCGCCTCGCCCGAAAGCCTCCAACGCCCCTGCCAAGGCCTTTGCTTTGCACGTGACTTCATCCCGGCAGCGGAGATCAGTTTGGAGAAGCGTTGCTCCGGTAGCCTCGAGTGAAACTGGCTGCTGATCTCATTAAGTGCTCATCTCATGTCGGCGTGTGAATATTAAGTGGAAACGAGCGTGTCCTGGGCACGCACAGGCAGGGACATTTCTCCTTGCTCTGCCCGGCCACCCGCTCCATCCACGCACCAGATAGGGCCTGATCCTGCCGGGCACGGCTGTCCGAACGGTGCCCCGAGCTCCGGTAGCACCGGGCAGCCCTCGCCGCCCCACGAAGGGGCACGGGGCACCGCAGCGTTGGCCCGGCTGCGGCCCGCTCGCACGGCAGCGCCGAGGGCCGGGGTCTGTGCACGATGCGTGTGGCAGGGTCCCGCCGAGACGACGTCCCTACTTGGCCCGGGCGAAACGCAGAGGCTGGGGCTGCCCGGTGTGGGGAGGGGGCAATCTCGGCAGTCCGGGAAGGGCTGGCAGCAAACGTGGCCCAGGGGTCCCGGTCCGTGTCCTGGCACCGTGGGCAATAATAATGACGAGCTAAAAGAGCATCTTCCCAGGGCCCATTCTCAGGTGCAAGCCCTCAGGCCAGGGGGCGGGGGGCTGCGCTCTCCCCAGGTGCTCTAACGCGGCAGCCGATCCTCGCCGAGGGGCTGCCCCCCCGCCCCGGCTGTCGGGTCTGGAGGGGGCTTGACAGCGGGCTGACCCCCGGCCCGGCTCCCGCGGCTGGCCACGCGCTCGGCACCTCCTGTCCTGCTTCATCTCCCCGGTCCCCAGCAAGTCCCTGCGCCTGGGGGGCTCGCATCAGTCCCTCGTCGCAGCCTGCGGCCCCCGTCGTTCTGCCCCAACACGGACCCTTCTGCCCGAGCCGGCGGGTCGGCACCGGGGCTGACCCCTCATAAATCCTCCGGGCAGCGCGACCTACCCCCGTCCGGGCCACCCCTTCCCCATCCACCTCCGGTACCTGCCTCTCTCCTTGGCTAAGCAGGTAATCATGAGCTGCCACAGAAAGGTGACCCATTAACGTGATGGATTTGGTGTGAAAAACAAATGGACTGAAGCCTGCGGATTGCTGTCCTTACTGCACCTTGGCCTTTTGTTCTGTCATATCAATATCCGCACGGGGCCTCATTACACGCCAGTCCCGCGCCGTGACAGCCGTGCCAGGGTCAGCCCGCGCGCGCCGCGCTTGCACCGACTCCACCGTTAAATCTCACCCTAAGGAGCGGGTGGAAACAGCACGGCCGGCACGGGGCCGGGTGGGCCAGCTCCTGGGGGGGCTCCACGCAGCCCCCGGGCACCTATGGCTCAGCATGGCCGTGGCAGAAAGCAGGACTGACTTCTGTTGTGCGATTCCCTACATGTGCATGCACACGCGTGTGCAAGGGGCAACCTCCTCTCCGTCTCGCCTGCCCAGATGTGATACAGCTGAAGCTCTGTGGCCGGCATGGGGCCGAGGAAAGGAGCTGGGAATCTCACCAGATCAGCCACGTAGCAAACCCCAGCTGCTCCCCGGTGCCTCTCGGCGTCGTGGCTTCTCCTACCAGGGCCCACCGGTGAAAAGCCGGTGCACCTTCACGTGGGCCGCGGCACGGGTGCCGGCCAGGAGATGCCTGGGGCACGGCATCAGTGGATTTAAAGGCAGCGTGCCCCAAGTACAATTTAAAAGCGTGGCTGGATTCAGTCTTTTATGAGCTCTTCCATTCCAGGGGACTTTGCGCTGACCACTGGGACAAAAGGCCCCCGGGAAATGGCAGCATTGCTCAGACCCCGCCACCCTTCCAGTCCTGCCCCGGCCAGGGACCTCCCTTCTCTAACCAGCGAGGGGTGTCACGCAGGACCCAGGCCCCGGCTTTCTCGGGGTGCACGGCCTAAAGGCACCCGTTTCCCGCTACGTGGGGGGCAGAAGGGACGCTGCCCGTCAGGGCTCAGCCCAGCACTCCCCTCTGCAGCAAGCGCGCCGGGCTGGAGGAGCTGTGAGTCCTGCGCTGCGCTGCAAAGCCGCGCTGTACCCCAGGGCCTGGCCAGGCGCGCACCCCAGGACTGGCCTGCAAGCTCCGCCGCAGCTGGAGCATCCCCGAGGCCCGGGGGGAAGCCTGAGGCATGAGGACATTAGCCGTCAGGGCTGCGGGGCGGGGGGAGCCGGGCTGAGCTGACCTTGACGATGCCTCGGGCTGACCCTGGCGCGGGGAATTGTGCATTCTGCGCACAGGCGCCGCCGGGCCTCACCTTGGAGCCAGCTCTCTCCTTGCCCATTTATCATCACAAATGTTTCTATTTAGGCTTATTTGTTTGTACAGTTAAGCCCCGTTACATTTACACCCAGAAGAAGGACAAATTGTGATTTTTATCCGGTGTTAGATCCTATCGCGCCATGCTACAACATTCACAGCATTAATAAGGATAAAGGGAGACTTTGGAGAAATCCAATAACACGGCGGGTGTGATAACAGCCTTGTGAGAGGCCTCGGGGAAGGGACTGCAGTGCCACATGGCAGGGCGCGTGGGGTAGGCCTGGCGGGGTCGTGGCATCGCTGAGCACCGCTCTCCCTGCAGGGCTCGACACAAACAGTTTGTTTTATCCTAGGTGGGGTGGTCCAGACTTGCCAGCCCCAAGCAGCATCACCGGTCCCTGCAGAAAGGTGATTTTCACGGAGTCAGCCAGAGCATCCCAGCTCTGGGAAGCCCGAGAGCAATGGGACCGGGACGGCCTAGACCGTGGTTGGGGCACCGAGCCACAGCAGCCACCCAACGCAGCGGGGATGTAGTGCCCTGCCCTCTGCACCCTGCAGAGGACCAGGAGTCTGTACAGGGCGCGGTGGTAGAGGGGGTTTAAACCCCGGGCTCCCCCAGCACATCCCTGCGCTACGCCCGCGCGGAGGCTGCGGAGACGGAGCCCGCGCAGCCGCACTCGCTCGCTCCGGCCTGGGACGTGCGACCGGTCGTCACCGACGCTCTCCCTCCGACGAGGCACACACCTTCCCTCGCCCTTCCTAGTCAGACGATCGTCTGCCAGCTCTGTCCTGTTTGACCGCGTGCATACGCAGGAACCGCGCGCTGACCATTGCCCGGAGCTGCTTGTGAATCCTGCATGTGCGGTGCCCTTGGGTCCTGGATACGGGCATGTGTAGGGCACTGCGCCACCTCCGAGCTTTACGTTTCCCTCAGCACCGATGGGCTTTCTGGGGAACCCGCGGCAGGTTCACGGCATCCCAGAGCCGTGGGGCTGCAAGGGACCTCCGCAGGTCGACCCCGGCCTGAGGCAGGATCAGCCCCGTGCAAATCACTCTGCACGGCCATCATCTAAACTCTGCGGAAGACGACTCCTGACACAACGCGGCCCTAACCCCGGACCTGCCCCGGGTAGAGCAGGGGACCCCGGCAGCCAACGTCCTGCTGCTACGAAATGCGAATACAGGCTCAAGAGATCCCAGGCACAGGCTACAACCCTCCTAGAGAGCAAGGCAACCCCCCCAGTCTATACCCATCTGTCCATGGGGTAAAACCCCTTCCTGCCCCAGTGCAGCATGGGGCCGAGCCTGAGCGCGGGGGCAAGACCCTCCCGCCAGGACCCTGCAGGGTTGGTGCCAGCAGGAGCATTGGCCCAGCCCAGCCCCAGCCCCAGCCCGGGCTGCAGCACCCAGCGCCTCTGGGGGAGGCTTCAAAGCCCCTGACACGTGGAGCAGAACAAAGCAGCCAAGCCCAGAAACCTGGGACTCGTACACCTGGATCATCCCCAGCCAGGGGCTGAACACCGCCCACAATGGTGAGTCCGCTACTTCCCCATCCCACTGCCTCCCTGCTCCGACAGGGAAGAAGTGTTTGCAACCTAACCTGACTTTGCTGCAACTTCCAGCTGTCCCCCCGCGTCCTCCTCTCTGCAGCAAGAGAAGAACAGGTGCTTTCCCTCTTCTTGCTGGCAGCCCTTCAAGTATTTGAGGACTGCTTTCATGGTTGAAAACCACTCCAGAATAACCCAGGCCATTTCTGGGGGCGACGTGGCTGCCAGCCCTGCTGGAGAAAGCCCCTGCAGCCCCTGGCACTGGCCTCAGAATAATAGCATTATTATTAATAGCATTAGCATTTCAAACCAGGGCCTCAGTGTCCCATGTCAGGCTCTGCGAGGAGAGCGGGACCTCCACCGAGAGCCCCAGTCCTGTCCACTGGACTGGAGCAAGAGGGAGCTGCCCTGCTTGTCGAGATCCAGCATGTCTGGAGCCGCGGGGCAGCTGTGCTCTCCCTGCATGTGGCTCTGGGGCTCTGTGTGTGAACGGGCCCTAGATGGGGAGCAGGAAAAGAAGGGACCCAGGGGCAGGCCGGGATCCTCGGGCGTTGCACGGTGAAAGAGTCAAACAGGAAACAAGCAGATCAGACATCCTGTCTTCCACAGAGCACCTGGAGACGCAGCCTGGCATGCTCCAGATGGGGACTCCGCACGTGCACGTGTGCATACGTGCAAAGCAGAGCACTTTGCCCGGCTGCACAGGTGCCTCGCGGTCCTTCAAAGCTTCCGGATCTGCCAGAGAAAGAGCGTGTAAAACTGTCCCCTCTGACACGAGCCATGCCAGAGGGTGGCTTGTGCACTCGGCAGCCAGATCTGCAGCCTGTCTCCCCGGGACAGCGATTTCCCCCCAGAGCGGTGCACGGCCTGTCTGCCCCCGGCCCGTCGAGGTCCACGGGGCCCCTGAACGCGGCTCCTCGCAAGAGGGAAATGCGCCCTAGGCTTGAAGGGTCCGTGCAAAGGGCTCGGCGTCCCTCCGTAGCCGCCAAGCCTCGTTGCGGCTGCACGTGGAGTTTCTTTTTCTTTCTCATTTTATGATCTGCCAAGGAACTGTTTTCACAAATAAGTATGTAAATCCTCTGTAAATGCATGCTAATTACTTATTTTAATTACAATGTAAATAAGTAATTACTGAATAATTTTAAAGTATTTACATGGGGGTTGTGTGATTTAGAAGCTAACTTGTTGGAAGTATAAAAACTATAAATTTTACGGTAATTATACCACAATTTACACACTGTGGCCAAATACAATTTCCGTGTGCTCCGTGAGAGATAAATAAGCAAGTCATTATGGCATAATAACAAAATTATTACATGTTTATTTTTCTCTGATAAGTGAAATATTGCCCTGACACTTGGCCAGGCGGAGAGGTTTTCACGTGTCCATGAAAGTTTGCCACCTGCTCAACGCTGAAAAATGGCGAAGTTTGCAAACTGGAAAGTTCATATTTTCAGAGCTGGAAAACCTCAAACCAAAAAGCAGAAATGTGGAGCAAACCTCCAGGTTTTGTGGGCCGGCTTCTGCAGCCCGGCCCTCCTTGCTGGGCCGTGCCGGCGCCTCCTGAACTCTGGCTCGTGCCCAGGGTCGTTTAGAGCCACCCCGAGCCCAGCGCGGCCTTCCCGGCACCTGGGAGACGCTGGGACGTGCGGGTCGCTGGATGCCCAGGCCTTCTCGAGGGCTGCGGGCAGCGTGGGGAGCCTGGCCGATTTTGCTTTGCACGTGTCAAAACGGAGCATTTTGGTCATTCATAACCCGCGAACCGGCCCCGGGCTCTCACCGGTGAGACGGAGCTGAGTGCCATAGTGCAGCGGCTCTGCCGGAAATGGGCTGTCCAAAGGTGAGTATAAAAACAGTTAAATTATATTTCCTGTGGGGTATTTTTTTTTTATTAATTTCATTGCGATAATATGTTAAACTCCAGCACCGTGAAAATTAGTGTTAATGAACATTAAATGTGTTGGACAATTTAAATGGTGTGTATATATCACCTCTCTTATTATTGGGATTGGCCCACTGGTAATATCCTTTCATCGATCCTCTGCCTTTCTCCTTGGCGGTGTCCCTGTGGAAGTGGTCATGAAGGACACAGTAAGCATACGGCTATCAGAGACATAATCTTTTAGCACTTTAATAACACAGTGAGCAGCCATCGCCTACCAGCCCTTAATAACTGTCTCCGTCAGCTCTTTAGAATTTGCAGATTACAGAGTCCTTCTAAATCTTCCTTGAAAAGGCCAGGCGCATTAAAGAGCCCTACCTGGGCGCCCCAGCCGCGCTCCCTTCCCGCGCCGCCCCTCCTCGGCGGCAGGCGAGCCTGTCTAAATAGCGCTTCCTCCCCACCAAAATAGCAATCGCCCGGGCTATTTAGAGCCAGGAAGATACAGGATCTATATATAGATTTTGTATCCCAGCTTGCGGTATTCTGCTTTATGCTCGCGTGTGCCTGCCTCCGAGACTTGCCCTTAATGAGGTTTGTGCAGTAATATAGATTTAAGAGTAGAGGTATGAGGCAGCGGTGACTTGCCTTGCACTGACTGTGGCCCAAGACAGGTTTCACGGTAATATGTGCCCGAGGGAGTCGCCCTTGAACCGTGTCACCTGTGCGCCCGGCGCTGGCTGCTCTCGTGAAAGCAAAGCAAGCCCCTGCCCAAATGGAAATGCAGCAGGAGTGCAAGCAGCACTCGCACGTGCATCTGTCCGAGGCCCGTGTCACCACGCCGCGTGTCAGTGGCCGCAGTTTCAAGCTTGCAGGTCCGAGCTATGCAGCGTCTGGGTTTTCAGAGGGGCCGAGGACTCGCGGGCGAGCCCTCCATCCCCGCAGGGCCCCAGAGGCACAGAGCGAGAGCGCCTGCAGCCTCGCCGCCATTGCACCGCGGCCTCGCGCTGCATCCGCGGAGCAGCCCTGCCTTGTGCAGCCCCGAGGACCGGTAGTGCTCAGTGCTGGGGCAGCTCGTCGCAGCTGTTTCGCGGCCTCCGCAAGCCGCCGGGAGCACACGGCACTGCACGCCCGGCATCCACGTCCTCCTGCGCGTTTCTCCCCGGCCTCGTCTCCGCGCTACGAGGCCTGCCCCGGCGGAGTGCTGCTATTGCCAAATGCTCGCTAATCTGGGGGCATCCAACCCAAGGTGTGCAGGGCTTTGGCTTCTTCAAGCCGTTTTAGAAGACCCCCCTTTTTCAGGGGCCGCTTCTGCTCCTTGGGTTCAGGCTGCCCAGGTCAGCAGGCCCAAGTCCTCGGAAACGGGGAGCACGTGTGAGCAGCCACGTAGGAAAAGCTGTGCTTAAAGCAACGGGCTCAGCATCACCTCCGACCCCTTTTACGTGCCCCCCTTCGAAAACACCGGTGGGAGGAACTTACCTGGCCGGAGCTGGAAAAGAGAGCGGGAGGGCCAGCCCCGGGCCGCGGGAGGGTGGGGGAGGTCCGTGGCTCGAGCAGACTTTGCAGCCACGCTCTAACAAGCTTTTATCAGGTAGGAGCAAACACGGGGTTTGGAAGGCTTGACATTTGGCAGAACGGGTTCACCGCCGTGGCAGGATGGTGCTTTTTGTCCTGATCTTGTGAAAATCTGGAAAATGTCACCGGATCCAGCATCCCAGCTCCAAAGCTCAAGGGCACAAGGACCATCTTAGCCAATGGTTTTGCCAACATTAAAAAAAATAGATATTATAACCAAGTATTTTGGCTTAGTCTTTTCGACAGGAACGGTTACCCCACACTTCCTGAAACGTCTCCAACCAATTATTTACAGACTGCATCTGTCGGTATTTACGTTTTATCTGCACGTTTATCTGCCTCTAAAACATACGGTCTGTTGAAAGGGCTCTCAGTAGAAGCGTGGCCAAGGAAGAAGAAAATTACCCAGGCTGGGGAAAACCGCCCAGAAGAGGGAATTCGAGTCCCAGCTGCCCTGTCTCGGGGGGGCACTATTTCGCAGCTGCTGCCAGGAAGCTCAGGCAGTATTTTTAATTATATTTTTTTCTAAACTTCTGTTTTATAAAGAATGTGGTAAATTCAATTTTGTGTTTTATTGTGCGAGATTCATAACCGACGTTGCAGAGTAAATTTAATACACAGCGGTTACACTTTAAAGTGTTTTAGTTAATAAAATGCATAAAAGTAAATAGGAAAATCAATGCTTTTGTTAATATTTTGTCATTTTTACACATTTTTAAATTCATAGCAGCTTTACTAGCACACGCCGCTTCCCATGTGCTCTAGTTGGGTAAGAAATGGAAGGTGCTGAACAGAGAAATGTGGTTGTGGAAGTGAGGGTAGCACCGCTGCCGTTAATTAGCTTTCCTCCCTGGAAAAGCCTCTCCGCCCTCCGAGGAGAGCCGGCAAGGCCGCACGGCGTGGGAGATCGCTCAGCGCTCAAGGTGCTTGCACGAAAGCTGCTTCGCTCCGTGTCCGGTTCCAAATGGCTGAGCACGACAAGCAGAGCTGCACGGCACCCGCTCTCCGGGGAGCTCAGCCTTAACGACCCAGTCCCCAGCGCCACGGCTGACACCCCCCGGGTCCCAGCCGCGCCCAGGGGCTCAGCCCGGAGGCCGTGGAGAGGAGGAGGTTCAGGAAAGTGCCCTCGCTGCAGACTGTCTCAGAGGCAACAGGAGCGTCCGTCACGGAGCGAGGCCGGAGAGACACCAGAGACAGCGTGGCGCATGGGCGTGGGGCGATGCCCTGCAGCCGGGGGTCTGGGAGTTGGTCTCAAAGCAGAGAAGGGGCTGGCCTGCCCGCCTGCCTTGCCCTCCCGGGGAGGATGTCTTTGGGCACTGGAGGCACCGCCACAGCTGGCAGTCCTGCAGCCGGCAAAGCCCCTTGCCGGTGTCTGCAAGCCTGGACACGAGTCTGCCAAGAGGGCAGGGCAGCTCGGTGGCTGTGGCCGGCCTGGCCTGGCTTGCTGGCCGGGATGCCTGTTGCCGCTGTCCCATGCTTGGGACTCTGGCTAGAAAGTCCCCTCTGAAACGACTCCTCCGCCCCGGGGCTGGAGATGCAGTCAGCTCCGTGATGCTACGACCCCTTCCTGCAAGGGAGGTCCCCGGGGCGCGAGCAAGAGATGGGGCAATGCCATGCAGCCACCCATGCTGCCAGGAGCTCATCTCCCGCGCCCACCACAACCCGGGTGACGTGGGCCCTCGTCCTCCTGTTGGGGAAGGTTGGGGGCACACGTGTTACTTCTTGCGCGGCGTTTGCAGCCTCCGAGGGGCCCAGCGGTGGTTTCAGCCATTTCCTCCCAGTGGTTTAAGCTCTTTCCTGGCACACCGCGCACTAGACTAACCGGTAGACATCATTCTCCCCGCACATAACCGGGGAGGCGTTTGACTTGCAGCGCAGCTCTCCAGACGCCGCCTGCGCGCAGAGGCAGAGTTTGGGGCTCAGCCCTGTGCAGTTTCATTTTAGTCCCAAGGTTTCTCATGGCGTTCTCCAGTAATGTAATTGCTTTATCAGCCTGTCCCACGAGACGCAGTGTGGAGGCACCAAGCTGCAATCTATAACCCTGTTATAACATTCAGATGCTTATTATTACATCAGGCCTCTGTCTTGGGCAGAAATGGAATTTTTGATGGCATTAGCCTTGTTGTCAGTTTGCAATCTGACATTTCCTCTGGCCAGAGGAGGAAAAAATAGGATCGGAATGAGATGGGGACAAATAGACGTGAGCAAAGCAGAAAGCCTCCAACTTAGTGCATGCAAATCCATGCAGAACCCACTCAAGAGATCCCCCCCCACCACAAAACACAGTCATCTCAGACTAGCAATGAAGCAGACAAGTTTCTTCCTGCACAACCCAGGCAGGAAGCTTCACAACGAGAGGGAAAAACCTGGAGAAAGAAGAAATTCCATTTTCTTTGTGACTTTTTAAACCGCACGGTGTTAACAGCCACATGGAAAATCTTTCTCATTAACACCTAGGGCTCAGGGGGAATGTTGTCGACGAACGCCTTATTGCATATAACCCCAAACCCTTTAGGACCTCGAGACGCACAGACGAACCGGAGTAATGACCTGGAAAGAGTCCTCCGGGTCTGCTGCAGTAATGATGTGGCTGGCTGTATTTTTTTAATATGAGGAAAGAGATTAAAGAAAATAACAGCCCTGCTTGACTCGTTCATTATTACGGAGGTGAAGTGACCACTAAGAAATGATGACAGAAACCTTGCTCACCAGTCACCGGGACCCGAAACGGGTGACCCGCATGCTGTCTGCCCACGGGCAGCATCATACATCCAGGCGCTATCTGATAGGGCTGGATTATAATGAAAAATAAATTTGCAAAACAGCCTGATATGAGTTAATCCATAAAGTGTTTTATTACTTCATTCTCCTGCATTGAATCCATCATGCATTTCTCTGGCAGCACAGTTTTAATTACTTTTAATTTAAATATATGCATCCACTGCTCAGATTGGTTTTGACGTGGGGAAATTTGAAAAAAAGGCAATTATTGTCCTTCCCCACCCCCTCTCTCGCCCTTCTCGCAGCCCCCTCTAACAACTGCGGGCCAGGTCTGCCGTTAGCCCGAGCAAGCCCACTTCAGGCCAGCGCGAGGCGAGGCTTGGCCCCACTCCCAGACCCTTCCCTGCGGGGTCAGGCATTGCCCCTGCCCCGCTGACCCTGGCAGGCGGTCTCCCGGGCGATGCGCCCGGTCCGCTCGTGCCCCTCGGCGGGGCGATGAGCGCCGTGCCGGCTCGGCCGTCTGTGCCCGACGCTGGACCCAGCTGCAGCCCGCGTGGTGCCCTGCTCCGGGCTCCGGCGCGCAGACGGCTCCTGGGTCCCCCCCGGCTGCTCTCTGGCCTGAGAGGCCAGGGAGGGAGACGGAGGCTCGTGTCGAAGCAGCAGAGTGTCCCCGAGTCTCGGAGCGGCGGCATCGAGCCCAGCCACCACGTGGCTGTGCTTCCACCTGCCCTCCTTCTTCGTGACCAGCCCAGTCCTCTGCCCTCCTCCCGGCGATCTGCCAGCCCCAGCCACAGCGCCCTGTCGAGGCCCGGGCTGTGGGCTGCGACCAACACAGCCCATGCAAACTGCGCGGGGCAGCGAGGGATTTGCAGGTGGGATGCAAATCCCACGACCCCGTCCGGAGCAGCACAGCTACTTCTGCTGGACGCCCCCAGCGATGGGGCAGTTTCCCGTTTTTCACCATTCCCCTTGAAACCGGAGGCGTGAAACTGCCCCAGATCTCAGCAGGCCCGGGGCAGGCCTGTGCGGGGGCAGAGCTCGGATCTGTCGTCTCCGGGCTGGAGGCTTCTTCAGTCCCGGTGGGTCCGGCCGCTCTCCTGTCGGCTTGCGACCGTGGCAGGAGCAGACGCCACCGCCTCTGTTAGCAGAGCACCCGCCGCGCTGCGCCAGGCAGCACGCGCATGTGCTCAACAAATATTGAACTTTGTTCATTTAATTGAATTAAAATGTATTAACCTTTTCTTAAAAGCAAACCCTCATTAAAATTCTCATTCTGGTCTCCTGCCGAGGCCCCAGCACCCGCTCGCTCCCCAGCTCATTAAACTTCACCCAAAGAGAGTCGATCTCTCGAGGGCCCGGGTGGCTGATAAACTAGACGCAGCGCCGTGGCCGGGCTCTGCGCCAAGACCGCGTCTGAGCACCTCCACGCGGTGGCGGGGCAGCCTGGCGGGCCGGTCCTGCTGGGGGCTAGTGCCACGTCCACAGCGCGGGAGCAGCCTGGGTCTGACGCCTGCTCCCCAGGCGTGAGCCTGGACCAAGTCCCAGCTGGTGGTTTGGGGAGTTCACACTGTTCACACTGACTGTCACGTCCGTGCCCCTGCACCCAGAGCAGGAGCGTGGCCATTGGCCTCTCAAGCCCCCGCATCCCTGACGTGTCGCTGAGGCCCGGCTCTGCCAAACGCTTCAAGGAGCTCAACGCATTGCACTTGGAGTCTAATGTGAAGCTGCCACCCAGCATCCATCCGTTGCCTCGCTCGGCCCCCCCGGCTCCAGCACCCTTCTCCCTGCCCGGGCTGGCTGTGCGGTTTCCCAGTCCTACAACAACGAGCAGTCCTTAAAACCCTCGCTGTCCGTATCCAAGAGGCAGGATGACAGGGAGCAGCAGCACGAGCGGACCGGGCCCCGAGCTCAGGAACAGACCGCACTGCCATCGCATCGCTGCAGAGTCACTGGAGCAGTTCGGTGCGTGGCTGCCTGCCAGCCCTTCGCTCGGGTCTCTGCTATCAGGTGGTGGTGCGAAGATGGCACGTGCCCTAAAGGATGGTGCTGGCTTGGCACACAGCTTGACCTTGCTCATCACAGACAAACTCCTGTGCAATAACTATAAAGGGAAGATCTGTTAATTGTAGCACATAAAATCTATGATTACTTCGGCTAATCTGTCAAGGCTGGGAAATATTGACTATTCTGCAATGAGACAACAATTTGCTGCTGCATCTGTGGAGATGAGGCGAGGTGACCCAGAGGGGCTCCCTGGCCGTCGCAAATGTAACTATGGCAGCATGCAATGGGCTTAAATACCCCACAGGTGATGATGGAGCCAGGGGAGAGGGGCAGCTCCCCCCAAGGCCAGACAGATTTAGGGATATTTCTCAGACAGCTCAATGCACCGTTATGGACCAAGGCAGGTTTAAATGAAAAGTGTGAGCACGAATGTCTTCTAGCAGTGCTGGGGTGCGGTATAATTCAGTTAGGTCCTTGGAAAACTTGTATGTCTACAAGTGCTCATTTAATGCATGTTAGCCTGATTTAAAGCACATGTCTAGACATGAGCATCCTTAAGGCCCCTTAAAAAATGGCAATGTAAGGCTATTTGAGTCTAATTCAATACCTACATAAAGCAGGTATCAAACTCACGTGTGACTATGTAAATCACACTACCAAATGTGTCAACACGCTAATGCGCATTAACATGGCATGTGTCCATTGACTTGGGACTTTTTCCCCAAGTTGGTCTGCACACCCATGTTAATGCGCATTAGTGCGTGCACATGTAGACGTGTGCCTAAATTGCCTTAATGCACATTAGACTAATGCACATTAAGTTTAGGCGGCATAAAAGCATGTGAAGACACTCCCAGTGTTGTTGAAAGCAACAGCTCATGGATTTGCTCAAAGCCAGCCATGTCTTTGGAGAGCAGGACGGACCAGAAATCACCCCCAGGCCCTGGGATGACGGCCCATGAGCTCGGGGTGAGGAGAGCACTCCTGTGAGCAGCACCAACCTGCTGAAAGTTCGTCTGACTGCCAGGGCCCGGGTACATCCGTATCATTTGCGGTGTTGCCCTCGTCCTGCTAATAAGATTAAAAGCCCCTGCATGCATATGCCAAGCTTACCAAATCATTACTCGCTCCGTTTTAAGTGTTTAATTGCATAAAATGACATCATGTTTATCTCGGCAGCATTAGCATCTAGTGTGCAGTGTCAAGGCAGTAAACATGCGTGATATCATCAGTCATTATGTGGACTTAAAATCAATTGCTCTCACGGCACCCTCTTGTACAGAGAGGAGCACAATACATTAATGAACTTGAGCAAGGACCTAAGTGACAAGACGGAATAGCATAAATGATATCACTTACCATGTGTTATCTATAACAATGAAGTGTCTCAAATAATAGAATTATGGATTCCAAAGAGGAAAACAAGTTATTGAGATTCACGCCATGGGAGCATCAGTGTGCACTCGTTACCAAAATCAGCTATAAATTAATCTGATTTAAGACTGGCCGTGGGTTGTATAAGACACCGATATCTCTAATCAGATTTATTTCATAAATCTATTCACTTACATAATCTATTTGTCTGCAAAACTTGACTAAGCGAGAATTAAAGATATGGGTCAAAAATATTCTCCCAGCTTTATGGTAATTTCACTTAGGCCCATGTAAACAGTTCTCTTGGCAACTTATTAATCCCATTAATAGCTAAAGAAAACATATTTAGCTATCAAAACACTTGGTTCCAGCTGACTTCCGTGATAAAGACTTCAGACCAAGTGAATTTATGAATTTAACAAGATTATCTAGTCAAATAGCTGTTCTTTTCAGAGTTCATATTTCTAAATAAATTGTCAAGGAATAACGTAGCATAATCTTTGCCAGAAGCGGACGGTGATTGCCTCTTGACCCTTACCGCATTGTTCCTGGGTAATTATTTGGTCCCCCGGGGCTTCCTGAGGTTTTTCAGACATTCAGTGTGAATCCTTAAATTCATTGTTTACTTCTAAAAATGGGGAGAAAGCACCAGGGACAGAGAAAATCCTTTCATCTCCCCTTAACCATCATGAGATCATTGTGTGCCCTATGGCAGTCCGCAGTTAAGGCTATCTTGGAGCGAGAGCGTCCGTAGCTCGAGGTGGATTATTTGCAAAATCAAAGGCAGAGTAGATGACATTCTGTCAGGCTAAACAAACTGCTCAAGCACAAGACTGGGAGTACTGACCAGAAGGCGAGCACGCGCCTTGCACCTCTCCTGTCTCGCAGCTCCCCGCCTCGTGCTGCGACAGCAGGAAGAACGCCCGGCGGAAGGACGCCCTCCGTGCCCCCAGTCTAAAATGATCTCTTTTCTGTTCGTTAACAGGAATCCTCTCTCTTCCCCTGGCCACCCCTAGCCAAACCCCGCCGCTGGAACAGGCGACGGCCTGAAGCGCGTGAGCCGACGTTGCACGTTGTGAACCGCAGGCTCCGGCCGCGAATACGTGGGGAAGGCGGCTGGACATCCCTGTCCCGGGCACCCGGGAGAAGGTGGATGCGAGCGGAGCCGCCGAAGGTGCGGGGAGCCGGAAGGCCGCGGCTTCTCCTCGGGGCCCGAGCAGCCAGCTAAGACGCTCTGCTAATTGCCGTGCTGGGACGCTCTGCGAGCACAGAGGCGAGGCTTCGGAAACCTGAACAAAGTCGGTCCTGTTGCAGTAGTAAAACCACCCCCCGCCCCCGGCTTCCACCCCTCCGGCACCATGCTCCCAGCGAGGCGCCCGTGACGTGCCCTGGGATGTACTCTCGGACGTCGCTCTGCCCCTGCGCCCTTTGTGCGTCATCTCTCCTGCCACTCATTAGTCTGCGCGCTCATAGTTAAGCAACGAAGCATAAAGCAAAGCGTTGCCGGGGGTGTTTTTATTCATCCGGCCGCATGCCTGCCTGGTCTGCAGCGCCCAGTTCACCCGTCCTCAAACACGGGCCGCGACTTTGCACTTGCAACTGGGACCGCTGCTGCTCATCCATCCCTGGGCGAGGGCCTTGAATGTGCTTATCAGAAGCTAAGGTTGAGCTTTTTGCTGTTGAATCTGCCGTAGGCAATTGCTGGCTAGTTTGCCAGCTATATAGGCCGCAGGTAGATGTGTTATCGCAGCAGCCTTGCAGCTGGAGCCAGCTTCCCGCAGCCCTTTGCAGCGCAGCCGGCAGGGGCCAGGGCACCACCGTCGCAGCCTCGTCCGTGTGCACCTTCCAGCACCCGGCGGAGTGAGCTTCGGCCCATGAACGCTTGTGCTATACACGCAGACACATACACATGCTCATTTGCACACTCGCACATGCTTTGGTTAGTCTCTAAGGTGCCACTCCGCCCCGCCTTCCGCTTTCCTGCACTTCCTAGCAGCTTCCCAAAGTTTTGGGTGAGAGGGACATGTCGCTTGCTTGCTCACGGGGAAAGAATTCAGCCTGCGGCCGGTGTCAAGCCCGCACCAGTCGGAGTCAGAAAGACCCTTCCTCGGAGAAGAGACTTTCAATCATCTTGTCATCTTCTTGTCCAAAGCGGGGCATGCGGCGCCGGAGAGAGGCCGCGCGGCCTGGGCAGCAGGCCCGCAGCCACCAGCCGCTCCCGCTCGCCCCGCAGGCGAAGCCGCCCTCGCCGTGGCTCTCGCAGCGCCGCGGCTCCTCCCGGCTGCGTGCCCGTGCCTTTCTGGCCATTGGGGGTCACTGTTCCTACAAAAGCCGCGGCTCTGCTTCTTCCTGGATTATTAAAAACAATATTTCTGCTACAGCTGGCTCCTGATTTGGCTGATATGCTAAGCTACAATGAAAGGGTTTGCTGGGATTTTTTTTTCCTCGTTTACAGCAACTTCCTTAACTTCACTTTGAATTTCCTCTCAGTTGTGATGAAATGCAGTTCGTCTGCCACCAAAACCTCCACCAAAACGATGTGAGCAAGGACCCAAGAACGGCTCATTATGAGAACTCCTCTGCCCATGCCAGCAGCCCTGATCGGGGACTGTAGGCAAGGAAATCATTTCTTTTCAATGAGTGTCTGGATCCCTTTTATTTTTTCTTTCGCTTCAGATTACAAGGGGAAAAAACCCAAGGTGTCAATCAGCTTTAAAACAGCTGAGCTGATCTTATTCCTTTTACATATCGCATTCAAGCCAAACATTCCCCGAATAGAAAAGCACAGCAAACTCATAATAGCTAAATTGGTGCTTTTAGAGCCCAAATTTAACATGCTTCCTCAGGGACGTCTTCCCAGCGCAGAGGAAAACAACTATCAGAGAGCTAATGTCTACACAAGGCTAAAGCCTGCGCCTGCTCTCCCCTCCACCCTCTCGCGAGGGGAAGGCGCCCTGGGGCGGCACCGAGCCCCCGGGCTAGGCGGCCGCCTCGGAGGCAGTGCCGCTCGGGAGCCAGGCGCAGCCTGTCATCTTCTGTCCGAAAAGCAGGTGATAAACGTTTCAGCAGGGCACAGGAAGCCGATGCGGCACGTTCCCCTGAAACCAAAGGAAATTTGTTGGGGGTTTTTTTTAATTTTAAATCTGTGATGCCGTTGGTTAGCCAGAAAATGCCTTCTCAGGGATTAGGCTTCAGGAACAAGCATAAAATGGATAACGAGCGAGTCAATTAGGCAGCGCCGCCTCAGCATCTGAGCAGGGGACTGGGAGCCAGGAGCTCCTGAGCGTGCCGCCTGGCTGGGATGCCGCAGCCCAGCTCCGTAAAGGCACCAAGGCACCGCCGCGCTCAGCCTTGCCGGACCGGGCGACGACGGTGCCCGAACGATGCAGGTAGCTGCACAGTCTGGCCCGAGGCACCCTTTAAATCAGACTTGCCCATCTCGGTCCCTCTAGGAAGCTCGGCGCAGGAGCCTGGGACTGTTCTGCACCACCACAGCCCCTTGCCGGGCTCGTGCCGACCCCTCGTGTGCCGGATAACTGGGCGGCACCGAGAGGACGTGGCTTTCACCCCCCAACGTGGGGCGGACATGCCCTCCACCCCCCTTGGCTCCCCTGCGATTTAGACTCAAGCGCCCACCGCACTTCCGAAACCGGGATGCTGTCCTAGGCCTGGAGCCGGGAGCAGACCGAGGGCCAAGCAGGTTGCAGGCCCTCGGGGCACCCGTGTGCACCCTTGTGCGCCAACACCCTGCTTAAGGCCTGGCCTGGACAGGACACCAGTTGGGCAGGGTGGGGGGGAAGGAACTTAAAGAATGAATTAATCAGCAAATGCTAATTAATTGCATGAATTAATGGACAAATGCTTTTAAAAATTCTTTCCTCTTCACTGCTAGTAGTCGCTCCTTTTCCCCTTTGCACGGCTGCTTCCCTGCAAGATGTTCCCAGTCTGCAACGGGTGCAGACTGCCCCGGCTTATCCTGCCCGTCCCAGATCGGCGAGGCACGACCGCTTGCCTGCCGTGCAAGATGGGCCCAGGCAGGAGCTTTCCTCCGCGGTGCGCGCGTCCCAGATGCAGCCGTGCCAGGGCATCCCGTGCTGGAGAGGACCGAGTCCTGGAAGAGTTTGCCACCTCGGTGGCTCGCAAACTAAAACCCATCGTGCTGATTTCCTGTTGCTTAATTTATCTTCGCCTGTAAAAACCGTAAGCGGCTCTGTCACGAGCAGTAGCGCCCGCCCGGCCACGCGGCGAAGCCGTCAGACCCTCTCCTCTGCGAGGACAAAAGTGGAGTTTAAACCCCCCTGAATTGTGGCCGGAGGTCCCACTGTCCTGATGCGCAGGATAAGTCCTGGGTGGTCCATGTGACAGGGATCCAATCATTTATGCTAGGCCAGGAATCTGTTCCCTCTGCCTCATCAGCCTCCTTACAGGGACCTGCCAAATAATTCCTCCTTTATTTGTGACATGTAATAGATTGCAAAATAGAGGCCACCGCATGAGCCAGGCGCTCACAAATGTATTTCCAAAGCAGGTCTAAATAATACTGGCGCCAGGGATGGAGAGGGCTGCTCCCCAGAAAGCAAAGCGTGCTGCTGCGGGTCTCTTGCATAGCTCCGGCTTCACGTCCCTGCCCGGGGGGGCCGCGGGGGCTTGCTCAGGTGCCTCGCGAACGCGTGCCGCTGCTTAGACTGCATTTTGTTGGATGTGAAAAGATAAGTCATTCGAATATCAGCTCCATCCAGTGATTGAGATGTGCCTTTTGCAATTCAAAGTACATAATTTCCTACCAAAGCCTCCCTGTAGAAAGAATCCAAGTGCCAATTAGTTTGCTGGATGAGCTGAGAGCTTTATTATTCACAAACACCTTGCCAATGTAATTCTGCAACAGCATTCAGACTCAGGCATCCCACCTACAGCGAGCGCGGAGCTAGAGCACTTGAAACAAATTGGATTCCTTTTCTCTGGGCCTCTCTGCTTTGATTCCCTTTATTTTATCTTTAATTTGATTTTAAATACTGTAAGATGACAGAGGAAAGGATCTCCCTGAGCAATGCGCAGAATGCTAACTTTCGCTTCTCAAAGATATAGCTCGTTTTGGACGTTAAACCAAACACAGCTCAGTCATTCGCAACACGTCTAAACATTTGTTACCGAAACAGCCGCAGCAGAGCCGAATGTTTGGATTCCTTATAAATATTAGTATAAGCCTTCGTGGCAGAAATGAGACCCTTAACATCCTCCAAAGCTGGGAGAGAAGGCAGGGCTCCCTGGTGGGAAAGGATCATTGTTTTGTTAACCGTAGGAAATATCTGGTTACTTGTATTCGCTCAGGGTATCACAGGCTAACATTTATTTAGCCAATTAATCATCAGTTACGAAAAAAATAAAGGAACAATTTCGTTAATAATATCGTTTCTGGATCAATAGATTTTATACAAGAGCCTTTCTGCCCATAAATTGGAGGGCAGCTCCCTGAGACACATCCTGCCTGTGATTCTACCTTGAATTCATCAGAAGATATTAAATAGGTCATTGGCGTAATAAGGGCCAAATTTGCTTCTCATAGATCACAGTGGCCAGTGCTCCTAGGGTCCAATTATCCCATATTTGGTCAATAAACCATTAACATACAGCCAGGGATGTTAATAACCGTTTCATGAAAAAGTCTTGGTAATTTATGAGATCAACATTGGTTAGCAAAATTAATAAATATTTCATTCTGCAAGATTTATCCTAGGACGTTTCAGTGTGATGGAGGAAGCACCATGATGGAAAGAGAGGGACTGCGCTAGGATAAAGGAAAAGAGCCTAACCGCCAGGCCCATGGTGCCTGGGTTTCACTTGGGCTAATAAAAATTTACTTCAAATCCTATAGCTAATAAATCCATAGGGCGTATGAGGGAGTCCAGTAAAACCTGACTTAACATTATGTTAGTGCTATTAACAATATTTATATAGATGTCATTTCACAGGAGGGTTAAAGCTGGTAAATTATGAGCCAGGCAGAGCGAGTAGCATCATGGACTGGCACATCTGGACCGATTTGGCTGCTACAACCGACACCTGCCAGGTAACGCGGCCTAAGGCAGGGCCAGGAAGCCAAGGTGCGAGGCTCAGGTCTTTGGAGACTGCCCGACCTGCCCGCTTCCACCCTGCATTTTAATAACCGGCGCGACTGGAGTGGTGAGCACAGTAAATTAAACCCTTTTTGCAGCGGATGCTCATAACAAATATAAGAGATAATCACAATAAATACATGATAATAAAATTATATGTTATTCAATATACAGCCACTCTAAAAAGGTGGCACGCACACGCACGTGTTCGATTTTCTACCTTTCGTGTTTTGCAAGGAGCGTTTCTTGCACATTCCCCTTTCAAAATACCGTCCACTCAGTAATACCAGAGGTCAAACCTGGATTTCTTTTTCCTGATGTTGTCTTAAGCAAAGTGAACGTTGCTCAAGTGCAGCCTGGCATTTAATATTGTTCCTGGCCTCCTGGCACTTCAGCAAATTCTTTGCACGTAATGGAGCGGCGTTAGCAAATGGGCACAAGAAGAGTTTCTGGAGCGGCTGGCCAGGATGACAATATCCATGTCAGCGCTGGTCAGAAAACGCTCGCGGGGCTGTCATTCTGCTTCTCTCCCGTTTATATCGCACACCTGTTTTCACTGCAAAGCGAGACTGTCGAGTCGGCCGCCCGGGCACGGGGGGTATGGTGAGCAAGGCTGTTACTGCCTTGATTCAGCAAGTGCACTTGAAGGGAAGCAATAAGGAAGCATGTGGTTAAGGGCCCTGCTGGCTCGGGGCTCTGCTGACACGGGCAAGTGGCACCCCCCTCGCCCCGTGAGGCACCGTGCTCCCCCGGGCTGTGTGGGTGCGAGCATCTGTCATGCTCGTAGCGCGAGCTGGGCTCCCGGCACGTCTGGGCTCTTGCTGCAAAAGACCTTTTTGTTGCTGAAACCAATTTGGCATACAACCAAACGCTGCCCAGGAGCTGGAGCCTGCCTCGGAGTCACAAAGCATCCGTGCATGCAAGAGCCGTCCCCTTCCTTCGCTGGTAGCTTCAAGAGCTTTCCCTCCTGGCCCTGATGAAACAGCGATCAGGAGCTGGTGGAAACCGAAGCGCCAGCAACTGGCGGCGTGTGAGACCCCCGCCCCACTGCGACCTACCTGTGTGCGGCCAGTGGCACCCCGTCCCCAGGTGAAATGCTTCGGCAAGAAGGAAACAGGGGGACTCGGAGCCGCCGAAGCCCTGCGCCAAATCAAACCAGCGCAGGTTGGGCTTCACTGGCATAGCTTTCTCCAGCTACAACTTGGTCTTCTTGCTCATGCAGAAAATGCTCCTCTTGTCCCCGCTGAGCCCCTCTCTAATGCACCAGCTTAGCTAGGGGTAAACTCAGACATCAGAGGAAAAACACCTGGCAGTTAATAGAGCCCCCAGGCCCCCGACCCCCAGGGTTAAACATACAGTAGCTGGCAAAAAAATACGCTCCAACGTGTGGGAAAAGGTCACTGCGGCAAAGGAAAACCGGCTGCTTTTATTTTGTGGCGTATCGATCAGGACCTGGGGTCTCCAACCAGGATCTCCCCGACACGGCACTACTGAGGACCAGGGCACAACAGGGCTGCGCACCTTTGCATGGTCTGCAAGATGGAGTTGCGCCTGGGGCTCTTTCAGCAGGCGGCTTCTTGCCGGGGGGCGGGATGGCGAGATGTCAGAGGAGGGCGTGTGCCTTCAAGGGGTGACGCACCGAGAGGGGGGCGCCCCCGAACCCTGCAGGCTGCAGACCCCGGGCAGGGCTGCCGGGCAGTGGGCTCCTACCCCGTGGGGGGGCGCAGACAGGGTCCCCCATGCGCCGTGCTCACCCAAGGGTGCAGGTGCATGCTCCTGGTTCACACAAAGGACGGGGAGAAGGGAGCAGAACAGGATGGTAAAGAAACGGGCGAGGGAAGAAAGGGAGGCAAGGAGAGCAACGTCTCCGCTCACATCCGCCCAGCATTAACAGGTTTCTGATGGATCGGGCCACCCCAAGGGGCACATGTGTCTCCCAGCAGTGCTGGAGGGTACACACAGCGCCTGCCCGCGGGGCAACGGGCTCCCAAGGTCTCTCTGAGGTCGTGGCTGTGGCCGGGCAGCCAGCTCTGGCCTGCCACTTTGTGCCTCTTGTACAGCGCCATGCGCAGTGACTCGGGTGTGCGGTACCAGGTGCTGCACTGCTGCCATTCGGAGCAGCTCTCGTGTGACGTGCAGAGCGAAGGCGGGCTCCAGCTCCCGTGCGGAAGTGCCAGCCCGGGCCGTGGGCTGCAGCAGGAAGCCCCATCCCGGGTGCTCGCGCCACTGGGACGTGCCCACGTCCGCTCCCTGCTCACCTGGGCTCTCCAGCGTAGATCTCCCTGCCGGGAGAGCAGCGTGCGCAGCTGCGCGGCCACAAAAATCAATACTCTTTTCAATAAAGCATTTTACCCCTTTATATATATTGTCTCACATAAAGATTTTTACATGGACAAAAAGTTCAGAACTGGGTATAAAAAATGTTGGGGAAAAGGTGAAGATACGTAAGTAAATTACAAACTTGAGGCCGTTCGTGGTACCTTGGGAAAGTGGGAGTTATATTGATGAGTTTGTATTGATTTACCATCATTCCCAGTGTGGACATTTTCTGGTCTATTATACCACAGTCGCAGCATATTCCCCTTGCAGTACTAAAGAGGAAATATGGACAGCCTGACCTTGGCAATATGGAGATAATGAAATACCCTTAATGATTCTTCCAAAAGATTTTACAAGCCAACTTCAGATGGTATCTGCTCGGTGCTATGCTAATTTTTAAGCAGACCTGCAGACTCGCCAAGGTCTCCCAGCTCATGCTGCCCTCACGGGCGCTTGGGGGTTCAACGGCATGGAGACGGTCACCTTGCTGCCCAGCGAGGGTGCCTTTCTGCGAGGCAGGGGGTATTTTCCCTGCGCAATCAGGATGCAGCTAGGCAAACCCCGGCGTTACCAGACAGCGGGTGACTGGGTGTGCAGGAGCCCGTGGTCTAGCCCGGGGGTTTGGCACGGGGCCTTTGTAGGAGCATCTGTAACGTAACCATCTTGCAGGTGCTGGGGCCCACCCCTGCCCCGTCACGGTGGAGCCTGCCCCAGACACTGGGATCCTCTCGCCCCGACCAGAGTCGCTGCACTTGAGGGTGACTTTGGGGAGTGCACGAGGAGATTTACCACAGGTACCTGCCTGGAGCTGTACCTGCCAGGGACATAAATAGTAGGTTTCAGTGCTCGGCTCCCCTCCTCTCCCCTCCCCAGCCCAGCTGGCAACACAATTACCAGCCCCAAAGTATTATTTTCTTAATAAAAATGTTACATGTAAAGCAAAGGCACAAATGAGTAACCAGCTCATGCAGGTTTCAATCACCCCCTTCTTTATTCCCCAGCGAGACTGCTAATGACCTTCACTCAAGGCTCTACCAAGCCTTTTTTTAAAGGCAAATATTAATTTCCTTGCATGAAAAAAGGAAATAAAAAAGCCTATTTTTCATAGGAGCCTCAGCGAAAGAAAGATATATTTTCCTTCAAAACGCGGGGAGGATTTTTACATTTTGTCACTTGCTTTGCATAGACTCGGGAACGCCATTTGTTCACCTCTGAATGTAATCTCTCCCCATAAAGCTCTGCTTTAAATTCCTAAGCTACCTGTTAGGCTCTGATAGCTCTTTAGCTATGCCGGGAGCATTGTGCGCTGCACATTACCGCTAAGACAAAGTAGCTTTGTGATTCACGGGGAAGAGTGCTGAGTTCGGCTCCTTAAAATCTGAACAATTAAGCAAGCCTTGCAGGGGAAAAAATAACCACACGCACGTTGCATAGCAAAGGCTCGGGAAGCCGCTGGCTGCGTGAGGCCGTTAGCTCCCGGCTCCTCGGTGCAGGGACTGAGCTGCACCTTTCCTGAGCGCCGTCCCCAGGCAGGCAAGCGCCGAAGGCTCAAGGGGACGAACAAATAGACGCCCGCGTGCAGGATGCACTTGGGGCTGGTGCTGCTTGGAGCAGGGGGTCGGACTAGATGTGACCTCCTGCGCTGCCTGCACTCACGCACATGCAACCCCCCGCAGCAAAAGGCTTGTCGTGATGGGCTGTTTATTGCTCTAACTCTGCCTTGGCCTCCCTGGCACAGCGGACCCTGCCCGTGACCCAGGGCAGCTCAGAGGGTTGCATGGGGAACGAGGAAAACGTCCCCAGAACGTGGCTGCTCCCTCGACGTGCATCTGCGCGCGCAGCAAGGTGGGATCTGAGTGCTCAGGATGCAGCGCGAGACCCGAACATCACGTCCAGCTGCAGCAGCAGGATTTGTAGCCCCACAAGCACGGGGGTGGGATGTCTAGTCCAGCCCCCCGCTCAGAGCAGGACCAGCCCCAGCTACGTCATCCCAGCCAGGGCCATGGTGACTGCAAGAGCCACGGGGGCAGGGTCCTGTCCCTCGCAGGCTGCATCCGCGCGCCCCACCGGAGCGCCCGACAAGCACGCCGACACCACGCCGCTCGAGGAAGAGAGGACCCAGTGGGCAAGGCCCTTCCTTTCCGCGTGCCTTTAACAGAGTTACGTGACAGCGGCCCAGATGCACCGGTGATGCCATTTCTTAGTATGACGGCCTCATTTTATGACTACGGCACCACAGAGCTGCAGTCATGGGCACGGACCCGTGGTGCAAGGTGCTGTGCAAATGCAAAGAGACGGTCCCTGCCCCAAAGAGCTTCCAGTCGAAACCGAGGGATGGCAGGTGGAGACAGCGCGGCAGCGATCTCGGCGTGCAGAGCAACGCACCGCGCCACGGGGACACGGTGCCGAGCAGCGCCCGGTCCCTGAACGAGCCAGGGCGCTCTGCCTCCCTCCTTCCCCGCGGGCTCGGTGCTGCCGGCTCCCCCTCATCAACACAGCTCAGCGGGGAACAACTGCAGCCCGGCGGGCAAGGAATAAAGGTCTGACTCTCCGTCACTGTCTGGGAAGGGAAAGGGGGCAGAAGCCCCGCGGATGGCCAGGGCACGGAGAGCCCCGAAAACAGAGGGCCGCAGAGCGGAGAAGCCGGGCACCGGGAGCACGGTCCATGTTGCCCCGAGCAAACCCCGCCCGCCCCAGCCGGCAGCAACGTGGCGGCCAGGAATGGTTTGTTCACAGATATTTGGGGGAAACCACTAATATGGTAACAATGGCATTAAACCAGGCACAGAACTTGGAGCGCGAGTCACAGCAAGAAGTTGTTAATACCTTTATTATGGGATAAAATGTATTCATGATATTAAAGACATCACATTTCTGCCCTAGTGTCACATTTTAGATGTAGCGTAGATAAATGATATATCACTGTAAGAGATCTACAAAAACCATTAGTAACCATGACATTTTGACGTCAGATTTTAAAAAATTCCTAAGTAATCTTTTTGATTTATGAAATGGTGTCCAGGTTCATCGAGACTGATCTCAGATTTATCACAGCCTGGTTAGAATTATTAATGATTTTCAATTTGTAAATCCAATGCCAGCATGTCCAAGTGCTCTCAGCAAAATCACAGAGAAGCTGACAGGGAAATTTTGCTCAATCCATAGTTCTCGGCTATTACGAGATTTTCTCTTTAACTCTTTCTGGCTCCGGCGTGGCACGCAGCTCGGGCGAGCGCAGCCACCCCGGCGCTCGCACAAAGCCATTGTTTTGTTGCCGTCACAAAGGCAGCGCATCCCAGGCACCGCGGCATGAATCGTGAGCGGAGTGACCGTGAAACACATGGCGTCGACGGGAATGAATGAGCGGAGTTTTGCAGGCTCCTCCTGAAGCCTCTTAAAGACTTTAAATTATAATGAGAAGAAAAGCTGATCTAAGGCAAAACAGACAGGGCTGGGCATGTCTTCTCCCTACAATACATCAGAGGAGCGGAAGAAAGGAAGGCGGGGGCACAGAGGGAGCACAGCACGTCTCCCTGCTTCAGAGACTTCGCAACCATCGCCTCAAAAATGAACCTGCCCCAGGCGAGTCGCTGGGGTGCCGGATGCCGCGCCTGCCCGCGTGCACGCAGGGTCGGGGAGGAGCGGTCGCGCGCGGCGCGTCGTAGCTGGCACCGTTGCATCTTGTCCTTTTCAGCGTGAGCCGATTGCTGCAGAGCAAGAAAACCATGCAGCGGCGGAGCGGGAACCGCGCTCCTTGCCCTTCGCTCGCCTGGCAGGCGTCGCGGGACGAAACGCGCCCGGCCTCGTCGCGCCCGCACGTGGCCCCGTTTCCGTCCCTTCCTGCCAGGCCTCGTCCCACCGCCCCGCGCCGCCCACCTCCTGCTCGCTTCCCAGCACGACCTCTGCTCGGGGCGCACACGGTGCTCCCCCGGGTTCGGAGCCGGGCGGGTTGTGACGATGGCTCGTGCTCAGGGCCGCGGTTTTGCTCCGTGCCCGTGGCCTCCGCGCCGGGGGAGAGGGGGCCAACAGCTGAGGGAGGCCGCAGACGTGGCAGGCTGGGGAAGGCCACGCGACGCTCAGCAGCAGTGGCCAGCGCGCCCCACGCCTGCCCGGGGCCCAGCCAGGTGCCAGAGACGGCATCCTGCCCTGGCCCTGCTCCCCGAGCTCACACCGCGTCGTGCGTCTGCAAACTGCTCCGCAGCAAAGGGATGCGCCGGGGATCTCGTCCCAGGCCTCTGGGGCAAAGGGCAGGGGAAGAGCGCGGTGCTTGGACAGGACAGGGAGCCAAACGGCCCCTGGGAGAGAAGAAGGGGCCAGGAGCAAAGGGCTCTCCCTCCTCCAGCCCTGGTGTGAGGCTGTGCCCTTCCCACCTGCCGCGGGTGCCGCGTGTCGCCTGGGCAATCGGTGGCACCAAACCGCCGAGGGACGATCGTGCCGCCCGGTGACGGGGGGAGCACATCCGCGTTTGCACATACCGATTGTCCCGGTCCTTTCCAGGGGGGAACAAGCCCCAGGGGTGCTGAGAGCAGCCGGGGAAAACCCTTTCCGTGGCAACAGACCCAGCCATGTGTTTTCAGTGATTTGCAGGAAAAGAGCAGACGTGGCCTTTCCCCTTGCTTGCAATCTCTAGCTGTGGCACCTGCCCCCATCTCTGCCCCGCACCCGGAGATGCCTCTGCGGTCCCCGGCCCTCCACCGGCCCCGGCCGCAGGCAGGGGGGGATTTGCTCGCCCCAAACGATCGCATTTGCCACCATCGCCTCCTTTCCTGGGAGCCTGCCCCAAGGCAAGGCCGGGTGTAAAGACCCCATGGCTCATTTATGATGGCGGTAATGACCGAGCCATCATTAACAGGCTGTAAGCTCCTCTCCAGGAGGAAATCTGTGCTTGCCAACACTGTTGCCCCGCGCTGCACCCAGCCGGGGGCTCAGCCCCCAACCCATGCCCAGACCCGCAGCCACCCTGCGCCTGACACCTCTGCTCCCGCGCGGCCCCGGGCCCGTGGCACGGACACAGCTCTCTGGGGCCGGGGGGGTTGCGCCTCCGGCCTGGCTCCGGCAGCCGCGCGCCACCGCTGCAGCTTGGG
The DNA here is from genome assembly GCF_052110815.1 of Crocodylus siamensis. NCBI lineage: Eukaryota > Metazoa > Chordata > Crocodylia > Crocodylidae > Crocodylus > Crocodylus siamensis. The sequence goes on from NC_143405.1 coordinate 1,063,696, forward strand.
TGACAAACGCCGGGTGCTTGGGCACTTGGGGCAGGATGCGTCCCCGGCCCGGCCCCACTGGAACGAGCGCGCCGCTGAGGACCGGTCCCCAGGGCCCCGGCGGGGCCGTTTCAGCGGCTTCGCCCCGCAGGGAGATCAGGGAGACGCTTCCAAGAGGGTCAAATCCCAACAACCGTCCCCCGCGGAGGACGCGGCGAGCACGGGCACGCGCGGCACCCACCCGGGGCAGCGCCAGACGGCCGTCCCCACCGCCCCGCCTCCACCAGGCAGGTAGAGCTGCGTAATTAGGGACCCGAGCGGGCAGTTTTCCTCATCCATCATATCTGCTCCATTATTCAACTCTATCAAATCCAAGCAGGCAAGGAGAAGCAGGACATTCTTCACAACGCTGCCAATATTAACGTCTTTCCAATTACAGCGCGTTATAATGGCAATCTAATGAGAAGCCGTGACATGCTGGCCACGACTCTTAACTTTTGATTAAAGCCTCCTCCAAGGGGCTCCCCTGCACGGGTGCCGGAGGGACGTCCGGGCGCTGCAAGGCAACGCTGTGGCCCGGCCCGGGCACCCCGAGCTGCGGGCTCATCTCCGGGGGAACGTCCCCCATTCGGCTGCGGGCAGGTAGCCGCCCTTGGGGACAGGTGGCACTTGTGCTCCCACCTGAGCTTTGAATGCAGGGCACGAGGGGAGCGAGGGGAGCCTGCGGAGGCCTGCGTGGCGGTGGCCAGGGGCACCGCGTCCTCCCGCCCGGCCCGGCAGAGCGCAGGCCAGGAGGAGGGTGTGAATGCCCGAGCTCCTTGGTCCTGCCCAGCACGTGGTGCCTCTCGCCGCGTGTCTCCCACCCGTGCTACTGCGAGGACTCCTCCTCCGCAGCCGCGGAGAGCGGCTTGCCCCAGCCGGCCCTGCGAGGCGGAGGCCTTCCCGACCTGGCGAGCGGTCGCTGGGAGCCACGGAAAGGCGTCCTCCCCCCGACAGTGACTGACATGTCTATACAGCCCCGACACTGTTGCCAGCCCTTGAAGGAGAAGCCTCCTCGTTTATCTGCTAACGTCCGTGCATCCTCAACACCAGGAAATGAATTTCCACCCGACAGAGGTACCTTGCTTCGTCCACAACTAATCTCCTCGATGAGACACGGATCCGTGCCCGGGGAGAGGCGCTCCGTGGGGTGTCCAGACAGGCAAATGCCCTGAGCCTGATGAGCTCCCTTAACGCGGAGAAGTGGCTCGCTTTCCGCAGCCTCCGCCTGCTTCCCGGGAGCCTCCCCCGAGGCAGGGGCCGGCGCTCCCCGGATCCTGATGCCAGCTTCAAAACGCACCAGTGCTGAGGGAGAAGGCAGCCTGGTTTCTCCCCCGGCCCTGTGGTCTCTGGGCAGGAGCGGGGTGCACGGGTCACCTCTCCGCTGCGCCCGTGAAGACGGAGTCAACTGAAGTGCCGAGTCCTGCAAAACCACTGGCCCCGGCTGGCAGCTCCGGCTGGGCTCGGGGTCGCCACCGGCCCCGGGACCACAGCGCGGGCTGGACTGGGTGGGAAGGGGTGCAGCTGGCTTGCACCCCCCTCCTAACCGAGACCTGAGAGCCGCCTCGGGTGCGCAGCGCTGAAGCTGACACGGTCCCGGGGAGGTCGTCTCCGCGCTGGGGCTCGTGCTCTGAACGCAGCCGCCCTGCCGGCACAGGGCCCGGGACGTGCTGGGGAGCTCAGGCACGGGGGCCACAGCAAGACGCCCCCTCCGCCTTCCCCGCACCCCTGGGGCCCATGGCAGTCAGCCGCTTTCCATCGCTCCACGCAGAGCGGCAGGGCTGCAAGGGGCCCGGAGGTCGCCGCGCCCATCCCCTGCCCTGCCGCAGCTTTGGTCCTACCAAAATTGTTCGCGACAGGGGCTTGTCTGCCCAGCGCTGAAACACCTCTAACGCCATCGGGAATGCACGGCAGATTCACGCGCTCTCCGTGACGCACGTCCTGGACGGGCCTGGCCGAGACGCCACGCTTGGCGCTTTGCCGCCGCATCCCAGGTTTCACCGCATGCCGCCTTTGCTGATTCCTTTTAAAATCTGAGCGTCGGATGCTTAGGAGAAACACGGCCAGCAAGCAGGAGAGGCTTTGGAAAGAGGCTTGGTGCACGCAGCAGGGAAAAGCCGACGGGGCAGGGGAGGACTTGCTAATAACCAGCACGAAGGGGACAGCCTTTCGGTCCTTTCCTCCTGTACCCATCATCTTCCCACCCCACTGGACGGCGCACATGGAGACTGGCTCGTCTCCTGGAGCTTAATCGCTGAAGGCAGCTCCACGGCCGGTGAATCACCCCTCGTTAGACACATGTATTATCCCTGCAACTAGCTGCCTTGGCCTGGAACAGGTAGCACTACCCTGGGGCCAGCAGCCACTGGGCTTTATTGTTCGAGAGTGGGAGAAAACCCCCCAGTGCCGGAGGACTTGGTGCCGATGATGAGCGGGCAGGGCAGGCCAGCGAAGCTGCCTCTGTAACCGCCGGCTCCGCAGCGGTATCGATCCGTCCCTCCCTCTAAAGGCCGCGTCGATGCCACCAGCAGCGTGGTCGGAGCGCGTGGCCCGGGAGCGGGGAGCGTTGCCTGCTGCTGTTTCATTTCCTACCTGCAATTACCCCAGGGGCCACATCAAGATACAAGAAGTAATTAGCACCAGACACTGAAGGGATCTCGAACTATCCCTGCCCATAAATACAAATGTCTCTGATGCTATTACTGAGGGAAATCGTTGCAAGGTGCATCTCTGTGCGTCATTAGCAGGCCGCACTGTTTCCTAGAGCAGCTCATTACCTGTGGGCCTCCACTTCGACACTCAACGAGCCCGCGCTCCTCTGCTGCAGTCGGGAGCTCGAGACCGGGGGTTTGCTCTGGTTTGGGGTCACGGACTCCGGCAACTGCTCATCGCCCGGCATCCGTGCCCCATCCTCGGGCTCCCAACGACCGGGAGGGACGCTCTCGCCTGGGCAAAGCTGATGGGCTACGACAGGGCCACACGCCGAAGCCCGCTCGGCCCAAGGCCCAGCGAGGAGGACGAATACGTGTATTTTCTAAGTATTTGTCCTTTGATCTGTGCACAGGCGCACACGGGGGATCTTTCTAAGGCAAAGCAGTGCAGTTCGCAGCCAACCGGCCCGGGGCGGGGTGGAGCCGACGGCTCTGGGCCGCGTGGCAAGGCAGCGCTTTCCCCCAGCAAGGAGGGGTTTGGCCACCAGCCCCCACCTCCACTGGGCACAGGACTGGCTTCGCCTCTCAGCATCACTCTATTAGGCATCCTCATGGATTAGATGTCAGCACAAAGAAGGGAGGGACACGGGCTGGTGATTAGCAGCTAATTGACCGTTAAGTGGGTATCTGCTGCTACCTGGCCACGTGGCCAGGCTCGTTGCCTTCCACACTGCAGGTTGGCTGGGCAGAGGTGCCTCTCCCAGCTGCAGCGGAGCCGCACAGGCCGTGCTCGGTGACCCTGGCTGCGGGCATGGCCAAGGCAGGGCGATGGCCGTGGTGCCCTGTGCCACTACCCTATTCCAAGCCAGGGGAACCCTGACCCACACCAGCAAAGCACGTGCACGCTGGGGTGCACACGGGTGAACCCGTGCCAGTGCAGCTGCCCCTGCTGCGGGACCAGCCCACGGATCATCCTAACTCCATTAACAAGGGCTCTTGGCACAGAAGTGGGAGAGGCCCAGAGCCAGCCCTCCCTCTTCTGCTCCGATTTGCATGGGGGAGGTTAATCCTTGGCGAGCCTGAGCCTGCCACTGTTCGCTGGACTGCACAGCCCTGAGCAAGGGGCTCGGCCCCTGCAGGGTCTCGAGACGCTCTAACGCAGCAAATATGTTCATAACATCCACGGAAATAAATTGCCATTGCTGGAGCTCCCGCTGTGTGTTTGTTTGGATTGAGTATTGGGTGGCCCATCAATGCCAAGCTGGTCGTGACACAAAGCTCTGCCCATGCAGGAGCCTGTTTTCCCCTGCACGGCTTGGAGCAGGGCCTACGCGTGGCCCATGTGATACCAGTTGCACCCTCGCTGCTCACAGCAGAGGGGCCAGGAGCATCCCTGTGGCCCAGCGGACTCCAAGCCGCAGGGCAGGAGCTCAGGGACACTCACAGCCTTTCAGCACGCTGCCGTCTCCATCAAACTTTAAGGGGGGAGAAGAATCACAGGCTGAATAAACACAAGACCCCCAAGTCCAGGGTGAGCCATCCGTCTCTGCAAGGCTGCTCCTCTGCTCTCCAGGGGAACGTGCGGGAGAGTCGCACGTGGCCAAAACGCAGCAGAAAGCCGTCGGGGTCCTGTCGGGGCTGCCGAGTGGAGCCGGGGCCGGGGGATCCCACTTGCCAGGCCTCAGAGCTGCGCCCCAGGCAGTCACGCACGAGCGCAGGTACTGGAGGGACAACAGGCCAACCATCTGGGGGAGGGCAACACTCGGTTCGCAGCCACTTGATGTGAACTAGGCAAAGGTCTTGAATCTGCAGGTGCGAATCTTAAGTCACTTTGACTTTGAGTTGAATCTGCTATTGCCAACCCCTGTCTAATTTTACTTAAAGTTCACAATATGTTCTGTGCCTGCCGGTCCGACCGTGCACACTTTGGGTGACGTCATTGATTTGTGACGGCCCGGGGCAATCAGGACAGGTGCCCTGGCAAGCCCCGGGGCGCCCGGCCCTTCTCGGGGAGCTCGTTGGGCTCGGGTGTGGGTTGGGTGGTGCAAAGACCCACCCCGGTGCCCTGGGGCAGGAAGAGAAGCTCTTGCATGTCCAAGAAGGAAGCAAACTGCCGTGCAAGGGGCAGCAAAACTCCCTCGTGCCTCTTCTGTGAGCAGCAAAAGCTCCCGGTCCAGCCGGTCGGCCAGGACTCCCACCGTGGCGACATGGCCGCGGCCCGGGTGACCTCGCTGCCCCCCCACGCTCGATCCAGGAAACGCGACTCTTGAAGCCCGGGTCAGCCCAAGAGCCAATCAGCGCAGCTCCTTCTGGAGCAAATGTGATTCCAATTTAAACGTAACATGACAACAGGCACACACGGTAATAACCCTGCGAGGAGACACGGCTCTCCAGACATCTACAGACTCCAGATTAAATGAAATTTTGACAGAGAAAAATATGTATTGGCAACATTTCTTGATCCGCAATTCAAAGAGAAAATTGAAACCATATTTCCGTAAGAATCAGACGCTGGAAAGAAGTTCTTAATAAACAAAAAGAGACAGGTCATGTAATTCACTCCCTTTCTCCCCTTTTCCATTTGTTGGCCAGGAACTATTAGGAGTCCGGGAGAGAAGGTTTTTGACTGAACATTTGCACTTGGTCCTGACAAACCAGGCGTTTTGCAAGGAAGTTTCCCAGCTGCGCTCAGAGCCGAGTCAGAATACTTCTGGCTTAGAGACGCGAGGAACATTTCGAAATAGCAGCATGGCGGCAAAGGCCCGGCTGCACACCAGGGCCAAGCTGCTCCAGTTAGCACGTCCCCTCCAGCCTGTGTCTGAAAGCAAAGCAAGCGCAGGAGTGGAGGGACCTGGCGGGGCCCGGGATGAAGGTCACCCCAGTGCAGGCAACTAGTGAAAGGTCCGAGAGCTGCAGATCCTATGGACACAAGGCTCTTGCGAGAGAGGGGCACTTCTAGCCTGGGAGCAGGGCGGCGCCAGTGGTGCAATGCAAGGGCCTGCGCTGTGCCAGTGCCCGGGGCGTGGCACTGACCCCCATCCAGAAAGAGCCACTGCAATGTGTCCTGGTGAAGGGAACTTCCTTGTCAAGGATGTGACAAGATGGGAAAGGCATCTGAAGCAAGAAGGAAGTGCATTTTAGTACCAGATCCAGGAAAAACAGATGCAGAAATTGCTTGCAAAAGAGTCACCGCAGCAGCACGCCCAAGGGGGGACGGGTGGCCTACAGGTACCCCAGCCATGGGGGCTTTGGGCAGAGCCTGGTTTGAATGGGAAGCGTCCTTTGACCTGGGTGATGAGTGTGCACACGTGTGCACACGCATGCCTGCCACGTCCGCATGGCGTCCCCGAGTTTCCTCCTCTCCCTCTTCCCTCTCTGGTCATTGACAAATGGGCGAGAACGGAGCCTTGTGGCTCTTCCACGTTTTGCCCCATCTGTTTCCTTTCTTTGTCTTTTTCTGGCATTTCACCTAAATTTCCTGGTTTCCATTTTCTGGCTGGGGTGCGTTCAGCACTTGTCCTCTCTCAGGACAGAAGGAAGGGGGAGCAGGAAAACTGCAGGGGAAAAGCCCCAAGCAGGCAATGCCTGAGGGACCCCAGGCACCAGATCCACTTCATGGCAGGGCTGGTCCAGCTCCACCGGCGCGGGGTCAGCCCAGGCTGCACTGGGAGCTCTGGCTCCAGTTGACAGTCGCTGCCCTGTGCAAGACCAGCCTCGACTGGGTGTAGGGCTCTGATCAAGCAACCGGTGGGAGCTCATTGTGGAAATGGGAGAATTGCTCTTTAAATAAAAGAGCCGGGGAGCTGCTGCTGGGCCCTTCCTGGTGCTGCAGAGCGACATGAATTAAGGGATGACAGTGACAGAAAATGGAAAAGAATGGCCGCGCAAATGCAGTTACAAGAGAAAGGCAAATTGATTTAGTGGACAGATGAGTATTTTGGAGAGAGAAAGCAGGAGAGCGGCATGACATATTCCAAGATACCCTGCGATTGCTTCTCTTAAGGAGATGTCATTCAGATTTTCCTGAACTAGCCTTTAAATTACAGTTCTATAAATAGACAGGACATGAGCAGTATTTACAGTACGAGCATCAGGTGAAAAACTACGGCTCCGGCAGCCTGCGCTCGCCTCACCTTGCCTCTGCCCTGCTGGAGGTTAACTCTTATTTCCATGTTAATGCCGCCGCAATCCCAATGACTGCCATTTGTCAAATTAACATTCATTCCAACAACCCAAAAGTGAGAGCTTTTAAACATTAATTCACAACTATGAGCTCTTCTCAGCACATTATTATGCTACTGTGATGAAACAAACTGCCTATGGAAAGATATAGATCCTCCTAGAAATGTTGGTACTGCAGATGAGAGAGGAAACCGGTTACGGAGGCAGACCTCACGTGGGCTGTGGTGGAGCGGGCAGAGCGGGCCCGTGGCTCGCCTCCTCCGTGGCCAACAGCGCAATAAAAGGCAAAACCAAAACGTGGGCACAACCCTTGCCCAGCACCGGGGTTGGGCTGGACAGCCCCCGCGGTCCCGTACCCTGCAATTCGGAGTCAGAGGAAGCGCCGTGAGTGTTAGGCCCTGTGCACCTTGACGGGGCTGCCCACGCGTGGGAGGTCAATCATGGGAGCCAGGCCCAGATTGCCACATGACATTCACTGGCTTTCCCTTCTCATCTGCATGCTCCAAGGGCTCACGGGCCGGCGGTGCATGCTGTCCTGATGCTACAGCATGTTTGGGTACCTCTGGGCTTCACGGTTTCTCTCCCCATGAGCCGTGGCACGTGGCTTTCCAGTCACCAGTCCTTCTGGTCAGGGCTGGAGGAAACACTCTCCCTTCACTGCATGGCACCGCACAGCACAGCACAGCACGGCCCCCTTATCCACCCCCATCGCTCCCATGTAGCATGGCCTGGGCTGAGGCCACCGTCTCCCAAGAAAGCCATGCATGCAAGAGCTGTCCCACCCCGGTGCTCAGAGCTGGGCCTCTCACACAGCATCTCTCCCATCCTGTTTAACATACATGGTTTGGGTTTTTTAGGAGTTTAATTGATGCGGAATAAGGAACGCAAGGGCCACATCAGCTGTACGTGATGCAGAAGGTGGCAGGAAGGCTGGGCTCGCATGACGGCCCCATCCTCTGTCCACCCGTCCATCCGTCCCCTGGATGAGCGGCACTGTGGGAAATGCACTTTATTGCAGGCTGCGCCGATACGGACAGGATTTTCCCTCCGACTCAGAAACCAAAGATAATGAGTTAGGAGCTGAGCACGGACGGGAACATTACGGCTGTTTTTCTCTCCCAAAATTAACCCTCTGCTGTGCCCGGGCCCGTGTCGGCCGGCTGCTGGGATCAGCGCCAGTCGTGATGTGTTTTTAATCCAGCTCGTGCGGGTGCCTCGCTCTGGTGTTGCGCCCTCGGTGAGGGCCGGTCTGTGGGGCAGCAGTGCAGGCTCAAATGAAAACCGGGCTCTGCAAGCCCACAGTCGGCGGCCGAGGCTGGCAGCCAGAAGCCCCCGTGGGCCGTACTCGTGCCAGGCTCTTGGGCATTACGCCCTGTGCCCCGTGAAGGAGGCAGAGATACAGCACCTGGTGCGCCGGCTGCCCCGGGTGTCTGTGAGGCAAAGCCCTGTCATCTTCGCACGGGGACTGCCCCTGGCCCAGAGCCCTACAAGTGGTTTGGGGCTCTGCCTTTCCCCGGCATGGACCTGGCACCCTCGGCCTCTGCACGACACGTCCTCCGAGCGGCACAGGGTCCCCTGCAGAGCTGTGCCCGCTCCCCGCGCTGCGTGGGCACCGCAGACCGTCCAACACGTGGCCTCCTGATTTTCCGGCGGGGCTCTCTCCCCAAATCAGCAAAGACAGATACCTACAACTCAACGGCATCTAGAATAATACATGGCTCCTAACTGAATACAAGGTTGTAATTCAATCAAGATGTTCTGCTGACACTGTAAACTGTGAGAGCAGCTCAAAGCAGCATGTAGAAATGCCAGCAAAACCCTGAGACTGAATTACAGCTGCGCTGGTGTGCCAGACACCACCAGGGCTCAAATGCTGGGGGAACAAAGTCCTCTTTGTTAAACTAATTATTTTAATACATCAGCGAGAAGGACGGAGAGGACTTGTTAAATATTTACCATTTCGGTCCTGTTCTTAGAAGAAGTTTAAAAAAAAAAAAAACAACCCCAAAACCCCGGCTGTTGCTGTAAGCTATGTGTAGCAGTTAAATCTGGCTATAAAAAGGGAAAGGTTTGAAGTGTGCATGACATATTTCAGGGGGACGGGATGACTCAGGGGACCGGTAATGGAATACAGAGAGTTTCACCTCCAGCGCCCTGGTTTGAATCCAAGAGTCGTTACCATCTGGAGGCCGTTTGGCTCCGCTGTGAAAGGAGTTTGGCCCGTCTCAGCCCAGTTCCTGCTGCCCAGACATCCGCATAACACAAATCCCACCCAGACTGGTGCAAACTGGTCTCCCAGCACAGAGCTGAAGGTGGGATGGGAACAGAGCCTGGGTCAGGGACGTCGTGGGGGAGACGTGCGGCAAGGTGGCTCTGCCGGCCCGTGCTGTCCTGGCGGTTAAATAAAGCTCCCCAGGGCTATTGGGCTGCCCAGGCAGTAGCAGCCTCCATGCAAACGGGCCCACCCGACACCAGGGAACGCCGTGCGAGACCAGCCCGTGCACCGCACAGACGCCAGCAGGCAGCTACTCCAAACCCGGGGTAGCTCCTCCAAGCAGCTGTGGCACGAATCCAGGTCCCGTCTGAGCTCAGACCCAATGCTGGAGGGCTACAGCCGCTCACCCCTGCCATGGCCTGTGCCTCATGCCCAGGGATTTCTACAAAACCCCTGTGAAGCTCCCGGGGTGCTCGGAAGTGCAGTTTGGGGTTTGTTGGGCCTCTTGAAATCGAAAACAGTAAAAGCTAAAACGGGCCCATAGCTCTCACCAGCAAACTGGGACTCCGTGTCCTCTGCAAGCAAGACCCACCGTCTCCCAAGAAAACCACGCACACCCACGCAGGACTCCTGCTCTGCTGCTCCTCACAGAGAAACCAAGAACTTGACCAACACGAGAGCGTGTCCAGGCTAGGCTGAGGGACCGACCCGGGCGGCCTCATGGGTCACTTGGGTGGCCTTCTGGTAGAAGAAACCTCAGCTGTCAACCGGAGGAAATGCTGTCCTGCAAGGGGAGATCTGGGCACATCCTCACTTGAGCTGCCTCTGCAAGTCCTGTAGGGATAGCCGTCTGTGGGAAGGAAGGCCCCTTGCAAACCCCACGAGACCATCAGCGGGATAAAAGGCACACGTACTTCCCCCACTCAAACCCACCACAGCAGCTTCCATCTGAGTCTTGTCCTGGAAAGAGGCTGAAATGCCTCCTATTCCACTTCCAGGAATTTGCCCATGTGAAAAATTGCAGCCTCCAAAGAAGACACTTTAATAATGCAGGGAAAGCAAAGACAAAGCAGCTGGTCACCCCCGTTGTCACACCTGCGCTAATGTCGGCATGGACGCGCACTAGACCTGGAGCAGAGGGAACGTGAACGAGTGCTATCCCAGCCCTCTAAATGAGGTGTGGGATTTCACACCCTGTTTTAGGATGGGGCAAGTTTCCCCCTCCGCTGGGTCTGCACGAGCCGGGTAGCGACGCACGGCCCTACCGCGCGGGGTCCAGAAGAGCCGCACCTGCCTGCGCAGGCCGTTGTTTTCTTTGCTCTCCGCGGAAGCTCGGATTTCATGGATCTCAGCAAAACCTCGAGGAGAAACTCGAATCTGCAGAAAGCACCGATTTTCCATGTGGGTGCTTCACCACCAGCCCTGCCTGTTGGTTAGAATAATGCTAATTGTTATGATGATGACAATAACGATTAAACACACTGCTTCGTAGCTTGTGACCTGTGGAGCAGCTAAAACGAGAGGTTGCCAAAAATGACCTGTTTTAATCCAAGCCAGTAACATTTCAGGGAACATATTAAGAAAAGGCTCCATGTTCTACAGAAACGGTGCGCTCACGTCAACGAAATAACAAGAGCATAAGCTGGATTTTCAGAGGGAAAGAAAAATAAGTCAACAAAGCGATGACTATCTGTAACTGAATGAAACTGAAATTATACCCAATTATATTTTGTAAAACCCCAATTTATCTGCCAGGGTTTTCTTTAAATGTTCATGCTACTCTTTCACTTACTAACCATAAATGCCTGGATGCATTTCAAAGTGGTGCCTTTTCTATTATTTCATTTCCTGGAGTCCTCGGCTTGAAAGGACATTAATAGCACACTATAAATAAAAAAAAAGTGACTTAAGGATTTACAGCTGAGGATTTCTATGGAAACAAGAGGAGGAGGGGAGTGTGCATCGGCGCGGGGGTGGCGAAGGGAGGCAAAGAACACGCTGAAAACAGAGGAGGAAGTTAGGAGCTGCCGCACGGCACCCGCGAGGCCTCCCGCCCGTGCCACGCTTTCCTGCTGCAACGCGCAGTCGGGCCCGGCTTTTCTCCGCGTGGCCCCGCGAGGGCCTTTTCCAGCCGCCATCGGGCTCTCGGCCTCCTTCATGTTTCAGCCTTTCTCCTTCAAGCGCCGGCCACTTTGACCCCTCTCTCTCCATCGCGGCTCCTTCCCCCTCGCGCTGGCGTACCTCTCCCGGGCTGCCGCGTGCTGGCGCCGTGGCCGGGCCGTGGGCTGCCCGGCGGGCGGGAACACAGGCTCTATCCCTGGCACTCCCTGATGGGGAAGCGGCTTTCCAAGTGCGAGGGCCCACAATGACTCGCAAAACATAGGAAACAATTCAACAATCAAAAAATCTTTCACCACTTAATGGGATTTTATAAATTGAATTATCTCTTTAAGCGCTGACAGTCCTAGCCTATCAATCAATTAAGGAATGCCAGACTCTAGAGGCTACAAATTCACTTAGAGTCAGTGCGCTATTTTCCTCTGAAAACCCCCTCGATGCTCCCCGCCATGGCCAGGCTGCGTGTGCGCTCCCGGGCCCCCCCCGGGCCATGCCAGTGCAGCGCCAGCGCCAGGGGAGACGCACCGCGAGGCCGTGGGGGGCCGGAGGCGTCTCGGGTGCAGCAGCTCTGTTCCAGTCCCCAGGGACGTTCGGCCTCTCCTTGGAGCACTGTTGGGAGGCCGAAATGCAGAAGCACGAGCCGGCCACGCTGCACCAGAGGCAGCCGCTGAACAGCAAAGCCAGGCAGCGATATGGGGGCCGGGGGCCACATCTCCAGCACCCCTGGGGCCAAGAGCATTCCTGCCTGGCAGGGGCTAATGAGAGAGACAGGCGGGTAGTCGCTGGCCAGCTCACTGGGACCCAGGGCAAGCATCGCAGGGAGCCCTCGAGCCCAGGCACAAGGTAGACGGTGCTGCCAGGACCCCAGTCCCAGGATCTGGACCCTGCTGCCTGGATCATGAAAGCTCCAGCTCCTGCTCCCCCCGCCCTGATGCACAGCCGTATTTTGTGTTTCTATAATTTAAAAATGTCTAAACTGACTGTTTTTATTGTTGCTGCTATTTCTCCTGGGTCCTTCCCTGGCAGGAGGAGTGTCAGCCCAACACATACTGGATTTTGAAGTTGAATTATATCCTGGGAAAATAAATGAGGGGGGGAAAAAAGAGTTTGTAATGAATTGTGTTGCCCAGCCCTTAATACGTGTTTTGTATATTTTCTGCAGCTAAAATGTCCCTCTGCTTCTGCACGATTTGTATTTACAGTAGCTGCCAGGTAGCCAGACAGGTAGCTAGTGTCTGTACCAGCTTCAGGTCAACAAGGACAAGTCCTGTGCACATGTGTCTAACAGCTGGACACACGTAGGAGGGGACTTCACCCAACAGAAGAGGTGCAGCAGCCCCGAGCTCACTGCTTTTTCCTGGTTGTTCTTGGGTATCTTCTTCTTGTGAACTTCTTTTCAGTTTATGCAATTTTCCTCTCCCCCTTAACTTTGTATTAGCGCTGGAGGTGAGGCTTGCATTATTGATGGGATAGACAGCCAGGTATTCACAGATGAAAGGTTAGTTTATTAATCCACCGGGAGACCTTATGAAAAACAAATTCAGGTAAACAACATATTTTTCCCGGCTGTTTCTCAAAATTTAAAGCAGGGATCCTGCTCTCTGAGTTCTCCTTTGATGTATTTCCACTGCACTGTGATATTACATTCTTCAGAAAAGAGAAATTGTTTCTTGTACCACATTCAACAGGAAAAGAGAGAGAAATCTAATTGAATATCCTGCCCATATATGCTGAACATCATCCCCTCACAAGTTATAGATGTTCTTGGAGAGTTACTAAAACATGTGGTGAGACGTATTTGAAAGACATTTTTCTGTTAAGGGACTTATAATATCAATGCTGTATCATTTTCTTCTTCTCCTTTGAGCAGCCCGTGCCTGCCAGCCCCCGCTCTCGCTGTTCTCCTGAGCCCCATAGTTGCCCCTTGTGACCACGAGCCCAGTGCTGGGGAGAGAGGAAAGAGGTCCCCTTTGCACAGACCCTTGTTTGCTGCTCCAGAGCCAGTGTCAGTCCTGCCAGCTCGCTCCTCCGCTCCTCCCATCGGGCCAGCACTGGGGCCCATGGTCCCCAAAGCCTCCCACCAAGGGCATCCCCACCCGGCTCTGGTGAGTTCGGCTCTTAGCCTTTGGGGCTGGGCTCTTCCAGCCATGCCGGGGACAGCGTCGGCTTCATCAGCTCCTGCCCAGCTACACATTTCCATGATATCGAGGGTGCTCGTTAGACCTGCCCTCAGGGAGAGCAGTGGATAGTTCGTGCTCCTCGCTCGTGCACCACAGGCCAGCCTACGGTTTTCACAATGCAAACAAGTGGGCCCATTGTCTCTGTCTGCGGACCGATAAAGGGCAGAGCTGGCACCTTGCAGCCTGACCGCTGCTGGGCCTAAGGGATCGCTGAAATGACATGGTGCACCTCGGGGCCAGATCCTCGAGGGTGTTTAGGTGCCATCTGCTTCCTCTCTCGCTCTGGCCCCCAGTGCCCTGCGAGGGGTTCCCCCGGCTTTCTGCGTGGTGGTCCTTCCACTGAGCCTCTGACCACTCTGCTACGAAGGCAGAAACCTCCGTGCCCGGTATATGGGCACTGGGACTTGATTAAGCACTGAATTTACCTAATTGACTGACTTGCAGTAATAAGGCCCAACAAAGGACTGAGTAGCTCATTTATGCTGAGGGGTAGGTCCTGCCACCGGACACGGAGCCACTCTCTGCTGTGGTACGATCGAGCAGAGAGCCCTGGCACCGATGGGAGCAAGGCAGGGGGAGCGACGTCCCTGTTTGAAGTGTCGGCCAGGCCGAGACAAGCCCCGCATGGGACACGCGTGTAGCCCGGGTTCCACGTGGGCCTGATCCATCATTGGGAACAGAGACGGGGACTGGCACTGCAACGTGGGCCATGGGCAAGCGCCCCAAATGTCCATTCCCCTCCAGCCCCGTGACGCCTGCCCCACAGCCAGGCAATTAGAGGTGACGAAGTAAATCCCTTCCGCCGGGCTGTGTCACAACAGACACCACCGCAGAGCCCAGCCTCGCAGAGACCCCCGGCCGCCCCTCCTCCGTGTGCCTCCTGCTCTTTAAATTGATTGGCACTTTCTATTTGAGGAAAAATGAGTTCTTAAAATTGAAATCCTGGTTATTGTTATGGTAATACGGCGCGGCAGCAGAAGGAGAGATGGCGGGATACAAAACAGGTTAGTTTAAATCAAGCCACTGATAGGTGAGTCTATATAGAGTACTCAAGCCTAATGAGTTCAGAGGTATCTCTGCAGTGAGCCTGGCCCCCGTAATGCTGTTGATTCAAGTTGTAGGGCCAGGTAATCACCAAGATAACCTGAGGCTCCAGAGATCATTATAGCTTCATCACTTTTTGTATCGAATATTTTCAGACTCATTTGGGATGTCAGCCTTTATAAAATGCTTCCTTACATTAAGGGGCATAGTACACATCCCCGCATACGCCCACGCATGTGCGCACAGCCTGGACAGCCCCAGCAGGACGCGGTCCTCCCCACAGCGTGCAAAGGGAGCGCGGCGCATGTACTGGGATAGCACTGCAGAGATGTGGCGCTAAGCAGAAGATTTATGAATAATGTAAGAACAAATGTACCAAACCCATATTACACCGACATAGTGACTGATTCCCAACATATGTTATTGCTCTTCTCTCATCTTTACCTGAAATTAGTAATTTAGAAGCCTCACCTTTATTTGGAAAATAATAGTACACGCAGAATTATAAAAGTTTAATATGCTCCCAGTAAAATGAAAAATGAGAGGTTATGATATTGTCTAACACTTTCAAATGTGTTTATTAATTCATGTTTTAAATCATAAGTTTCGTTCTGCAGGAGAGTCATACACAGCAATAAGCAAGTTTTAAAATATTAATGAATAAACAATATTTCTCTATTGAAATATAACATGCTTCTTTGAACAATGTACCACCAGTAATAAATCAAAACCAGCAGAAAATTGCATTTCATATTTAATACAAGTTGAACTCTGCCTTTTTATAAATGATATCTTTTTTGTTTAATTGGCGTCAGTTCAGATCTAGCAGATTGCTAATAAAATTCTGGATTTCCATATTTAATGACGCGTGCTCTTTAGGCTGAATTTTACCAGAAAAAATGCAGCCTTTTATTATCCTAATAGATGGCATTAATAGGTGATCTTGTCTCATGAAAAACAGCCCCTTCTCGTTTCCCTGAAGCCTAATTTGGGTCCTAAAAAAGAACCAGGAGGGGCGAGCGCTCTGCTCTCCCGCTGACACCGCCTGGCAGAGCCCGGCAGGCCCATGCGCCGGCCCTTCGGCTCCCTGCAAGCACGTTGGTGTTTCCAACCTCGTTGCTCTGCGTAATGGCCCACACACGCAGAAACCCTTCCCCAGCCCCCTGTTGGGCTTCAAGTGCTGGGCTCCAGTATGCAAGGCAGCATGTGCCAAGGGGCACGGGGATGTCGCCTTCTTCGCACCGTGGGCTTCCTCTGGAAAAGGTCAGTGTGGGCCTGGCAGCTGCCTGGGCTGGAGCAGATGTCATGGAGCAGAGGACTTGCCCCCACCACCAGCACCAGGCTCGACGGGGAAGATGTGGCCCTACCCCCCACTGGCTTTACACACGCATCCCTTTCCTGCAGAAGCCGTGCTCCGTCGCACCCAGGCACAAACCCGCTTGCAGGGGTGTCCACTGACTCACCGCTGTCATGCACATTGAGGCCCCGCTCCATCCTGCCCTTGGCCCTCCATGCTGGAGAACAGGCTCTGGCTCTGCTGGGAGCCTGCAGACACCGACCAGCGCCCCAGGCACGTGCAGAGCTCCGGGTCACCATCCAGCTGGGTGCTGCTCAGCCTCATCAGCAGTGCTGCTGGGGAAGAGCCTGGATGGGCTGAGGGTCCAAGCACAGCCCATGGCTCCCCTGACGACCAGGTGTGTGGGAGAGCGCAACTTGGAGAGCGCTGCCTGGTCCCAGCTTCCAGCCCTCCCCATGGCAGCTCACCCCGCTGGGACTGGGCAATGCTCTCCGTGGCAGCTCACCTCGTGACCGTCTTCAGCACTAATGCACGTGGCTTGCTTCGCCCTGCATTCACGGTGGCAGGAGGCGACTCCACGGTCCACTTGTGCACGCACAGCGTAACTGCAGAGACGTGTAGGTACCAACCTCTCTCCGTACAGCTTGGTCGCCACCAATTTGACTGAAATTAATTGGTTTTAATTAGCCCATGTAAACAGAACTCTTAAATCCGGTGCCACGGGAGGGTTCCGGCAGTCTCCAATAAATTAATCCTTTTTATTCTATTGGTGACAGGGAGATGATCAAATAGGCTTTGATACAGAATTTGGGATTTATCACCTCGCAGCCCTCTGATATGCTTGAACTTGTTTTTTTTCCCTGCTGCTGCTGCTGGAGGCAAGAGCCAGGCTGCAACTGGCATTTGCTTCAGAACCCGCGAGCGAGCGGAGCTGGGGATTTGGCAGCGCGCAGAGCAAGGACGTGAGGGGAACTTTGAAGAAAAGTTTCTCTTTGGCATTTGTTGCCGAAGGAGAAGGTTGGCCAGGCAGGGAGGCCGCAGGGCCAGCCGAGCTTGGCCGCGAGACGCTGCGGTGGGTCGGCGCTCCGCTTCGCAGCCAGGAGGGCTCTGAGCTAAACACGGGGTGTGGAGACCGTTGTAGGGGGCCACGAGGGTCTGGCACAGCTCTGCTGGGTAGGCGGAGGTATTGGGGACCAGTGAATAGCGTTGCTGGGGTTGCCACCCCTGGCTCCACAGTGGGGTCACATGTGCCAGGACCACCCCTGGCAGATGTCTGTCCAACAGCCTGCCTCCGTCAGACACCTGTTCCAGTGCCGACCCATCCTCACGGCCCAACCACCTTTCCCCATATCCAGCCTAGCCTTCCTTTGCTTTTAAGGCAGTCCACCGCTGTGCGAGTTGATGAGGCATGCCTCTCCTCTTGCCAACACAGCAGCCACTGCGGAGCATGGGGAAACCCTTCTTCCCCCTCCTGCGATAGCAGTCGAGAGCCTGGCATGAAACCCTCCTGGAGGAGGCCAGGTCCTCATGCAATGGCTGCGTGGCTGTAGCCCATACGTGTAACCAGCCCTGGGCACCACTTCGGTTGCTCTGCCCTGTACAGGGCCGGTGTGTCACCCTTGCTGCAAGCTGCAGGCGCAGGCAGTCACTGCACAGCGCGCAGCTCAGCAGGGCAAAGCGGCTCTTAAATAAGCTGGGTAGCCCTCACCACACGAGCCCAGGGTGGGCAATGCCCACGCGAGCCCACGAGAGCCAGGCTCGGCAGCACTGCGGTCCCCCCAGCCTCCCTCCCGACAGGGCCGAGGCTTAGAGCGCCACAGCGCACAGCAGCTTCCCAGGGAGGCGAGCAGGCTGGGAATTCCAATAATATAGTATATTACCGTGTCATATTAGACTAATAAAATCCTAATATGATCCAGGAATGGGGAGCATATCATAACTCCTCTGTGGCTAATACACCGCGTGCAATAAATCATTCCCGGGGCTTCTCCTTCGCCATTGTATCTGCGTTCTGTGTCAGGCGGATAACTCCGTCCTCCTCGGCTAATGCTTCCCTCTTCTTCACAGTCCATATGGCAGCAGCATTAAAACTAATGAAATAAAATAAAATTTGCCAATCTTGGAAGACTTCTCCTCTCTTAAAAGATGTACTTTTTATTCACACAAGCTGGAAACATCCTCAACTATGTGAGGTTATTTTCCTCCCATTGGGAACACATGGCGCAGGCCCCGGCGTCGGCCTCTTGCAGCTGACATGCAGGGTGCTACTGCGCAGCTCAGGCCTGGCACGCACAAGCCACGTCCACACTACATGCACAGCACCTCCAGCCACGCCAGTGCCGGGCAGCCCGGGCTCCCCCTTGCTGGAAGTCTTTGGTTGCCCTGACTGCTCATTCCAGGCCAGAGCATCCCTCGTCGTATCCGCAGCCCGACCCTCAAGCGGTGAGCTGAGATTTCCTTCATGCTGCATGTGAAAGGTCTGCAACTGCTCCTCGAGCCACTCTGCACGCCGTGCACACTGCGGGAAGCACTTGAACTCTCTCACCAATGCTCAGCAGCATCCATGAGCCCCCTGCAAACTTTCTCCAGAGCTTTTTGCTGGCGGCTGCGGCCTCTTCGCAAATCCTCTCACCAGGCACTCAGGGCATCTTGGTGTTTATGCTGCTCTCAAGGCGGGGCTCTCCGCCACTCCCCACCACGACCAGAGCAGCCATCAGCCTCCCCAGGGGCACAGACTCTTCCTCGGGCTCGTGCGGGGTTGGGCTCTCTAAAAGGCGCCCACCTCATTCAGCAGCTTGTGCCCTGAGCTGGAGCTGGGGAGACCTGGGGTCTGCTCTGCCACTGCTCTTCCAGGGGACCTCGGGGAATTCACTGGCTCTCTCTCTCTGCCTCAGTTTCCCCGTCTGCAGTGTGAGGACACTGTCGCCATTTCTCGGTAGCACGTGGAGATCTGCTGCAAAGCACTGCGTGCGTGGCAGGAAACTGTTGGCCGCACAAGCCCCTTGTGAGCCTGCCCTGGGGGCTGGGCCTTCCCCTCTGCTTTGTGCTCATGTCCCAGGCGGGTGCCTCTGCTCCCTTCCGGTGCCTTGTGCAGCCAGGCTCCACCTCAGCGACCCCCAGGCAGATTCCTGCCGCTCCAGCGTCCCAGTGCATGGCTGTCCCCAGGGCCCGATGACTCCAGGGCATCAGCCAGCCCTGCTTGCAGGCATGCTCGTTAGCACCGACAGCTCCAACCTGGACACGCAGGATTAGCTACGAGCCAGCACCCCTCCAGAGAGAAGGACACCCGCCCACCCAACAGCACTGCAGAGCTCGCTTGCTGGCACTTGGAAGCGCTCAGCTCCGTTCACTGGGCAAACGAGCCTGTGATGAATTCTTACACACGTCGTTAGTACTCAATTAAGCCGTGCCCGGCCTCCTCAGCATGTCGCTGCCAGGTAAAGCGCAGGCCCATCCAAAGGACTCATTTCAACGCTGGCGCTCGTAGTCAACCTTGCTGATGTGTGATCAGGCCTCCAGGATAAAATTTTTATTATTTGCCGTGCAGCCACGTGATGGTTCTCCAATATAGGGAAAGGCCAAATTGCACTTGTAATTCAAAAGGACCTGCATCCTTAATGTTGTAAAGAAGCACGCTAATGATGCCCGATGGGCACAGGGCACGCAAGTGCGCCCAAAGGTTGTTGATGGCCTTGCTATGAACCTCATCAGTATATGACAGGTTTTTGCCTGTGGCCAGCAGAGATGTGATCAAGATGAGGGAGGCCTGCATGTTCATTATGCTGCCTAGGCCCCCACTGACACGCGTTACATTTAAAATACTGTTTCCATTGAGTTATGGCGTAAACACTGAGTGTGGAGTTCGAGAGCTTCATTAGCAAACGGATATTGTTTTGTCGCGTTTCCTCCATGCGTAGCTAGTCTTCCCAGGCCCGCGGTGCCCCATGCCACCGATCTTACAGCTTGACGAGCGCTTGGCAGAGGACAGCCTTGCCTTGCTTGTTAAAAGCACCATCTGTAGCAAAAGGAGCACTGTATATTTCTAAAAGTGATCCAAAGTAACCATGGGTGTGTGTCTGTGTGCGTGAGAGAAGGAGAAGCAGGGGTGTATCGGCTGAGACACGCGTCTGAGGGACATGGGGGAAGATGAAATCCGCTGGCTGTATTTTGGGGGGAAAAACAAAGATACTTTGCAAAACAACTTAGTACAGGAATTGGTTGGTAAGAAAAGCTGACCCACAAGCTAATTGAATCATGCAAATAATCATTTAGCTCCCAAATCTATGCCTACGGGCTTAAGCAGCTGGCTAACAAGTAAACAGCCAAGTCGTCTATTTTCTAGAGCTTGCCTTGGCACTGCAACAAATTTGGGCGACGGGTCGTGATAGTTATGCCTTCTTTTGCCTAGATACACTAACTGGAGTAGTAAAATAGTTGTATTTATCAAAGACCGTTGGCTGCCAGTGATTAACATTAATTTGATTTCCTGTGAGTCAATTTCCTTGAGATATGGTAAATAGGCTATTACCTGTTATTGACCTTTACTTTATTAAAAAGATTTAGAATTAGCAGTTTATAGAGATGTCCTTCCAAAAAGTTTTGTTAATCAAGAAATATCATTTTTATAATCAAGTTTCAGTTGTTAGCAGGGGTTATATTTTAAAATTTAATGTTAAATAAGGATGATCATTAAGAGTGAATAAGATGTTGATTTTTTTTTAATTTAGACTAAAAGATTGACCCTTTCCTAATCCTCCACTTGAGCATCTTGCTCTTGAGCAGAGCCGCGTAGGAAGAAAGACCACAGATGAACTGATACATCTATGGCTTTGAAGTCTTTTTTGAGTACAAAGCGGTGGACATCTACCAGGGCCTACTTTATCTACAATTTCCAATATCCTTCAGGCAAGAGTGCACAGCTCGCTATTTGTATTTAAAGAACTGCTTAACTCCTGCTTTATGACAACTCCTCCATACATCTCGTAGCTTACTTTATCTTTGAGAGCTGACTAAAACTGAGCAGGAAGAAATTACATCAACATTTGATCATGAAAGCAAAAAGTTTATTCATGTTTGAAACTACATATAACTACCACGAGGAAGACTTTTCAATCCAGGGTGTAATCCAGTTAGAAAGTAACACGAAACGTTTTAATACATTAGAATCACTGCCACAAATTATTTTCATGACTCAATCAGGTTCAGAATCGCATACAATACAAAAGAGAGAAAGAAAGGGCCCCTGTTAGACAGGGCGAAATATACAGTACTGAATACTGAAATCTGTATGCATTACAATTAGTTGTTGTTGTTTGTTTTTTTTGCGTGGATTAGTAACAAGATGAAGAACATTCAAAATGTTTCTCAGTATTTACAACAGTTTTACTGTCTTTGTGTTTCAACCGAAGACCCAATGTTTCTGCTTTAGCTTTTTTTAAAAGTTGCAAATGCAACCCTGACTTTGTTTTTTTTTTAAAAGATTACAATGTACATTACATCTCATGAAGGGAAACAAAGAGTTAATTACAAGATGCAAAAAGATAAGAAAGAGACAAACTACAGCGTGAGTATTGTTCAGAGGTAGTAAGTGAGCACTCTAAGCTACAGAACATGTTGAAATTCTATTGGTTTGTATGAGTTCGCATGAGGTAATAAAGCTGTGTTTTGATTGGTGAGATGTATAAATA
The DNA here is from genome assembly GCF_052110815.1 of Crocodylus siamensis. Lineage (NCBI taxonomy): Eukaryota > Metazoa > Chordata > Crocodylia > Crocodylidae > Crocodylus > Crocodylus siamensis. The sequence continues at coordinate 1,085,088 of NC_143405.1, forward strand.
CTCTTTTGCTACACTATGTACAACACTCCATATAATGGTGCCTTTCTTTTTTGTTGCCAAGAGGAAGTAGCAAATCTTGGCAAAGGTGTGTGCAGCACCTAGCTCCTACTGTAAAACCCCAGGTCTTGGCTTCCACAAAAATAAGCAGCAAGTATCTTCATCTCTTAAGAACGATCTATGTCCATGACTGAAATACAGAGAGGAGACTCTGGGTCCTGGTACTTTTAGCAAGAAAAGATGCTCCCAGCTTCCAATCTAGTTGGTAAAACAATAGATCACAACAAAAATGTGACGAATAAGGATTCTTAAAGACGACCATCGTTAACTGAAATAACTGAACAGCTCTTTTTATTCCAACTCTATAAGAGATATGAAAAGATTAAACACAATCAAAGTCTGTAATTCATTTAGGCTTTTCATGGAAATATGCACGAAGTTAAATTTAGGTGAGGTGTTTCTTTGTGTCTGCTCCTGCTATTGAGGTTAAGCTTATACTGTACTTTTACCCTTAAGGCCAAGTAATTGGCAACTGTTAGACCGTCATCGCTAAAATTGTTGATAATAAATTATGATAAAATAGTTACAGGGCTATAAACAATGCTAAATCTTGGCCTAATTGGATAAAGTGCTTTTTAACATTGTGTGTTTTAAGTATAAATACAAATGATTATGATACCTTTAAAAAACAGATTTACCAAGTTTTCTAGTAAGACAAGGTTTTACAGTAAAGCTATA